>NW_022694759.1:0-1109 GCF_011630105.1 Anneissia japonica | reverse complement strand
TGCTCGCACAGTAACTTTCTTCTCCCGTAATGATGTCTTCGTGTCAGAGCTACCTGGTAAACCGGCACCAGCTACCTCTCGTCTGTTCACAACAGGGGCTATATGAACTAGTACACATGAGTAACCCTTAAAAAAATCGTCTCAAAAGATGTACAGCGTTTTTTTTTTTGTTTTTTTTTTTTTTTTTACTGCACACGAGCCATCACTGGGCCTACGGTTTATAGTCCTTAGACGAGGACTTCTTTCACCACCAGAACCATATGCGAGCGTGCTGTTGGAACCACCGCCGATATTATGGCTGTTTTTATTATTTATTTTAAAAACATATTCCTGTGTAACAGGAATAAACCACATCACCATGATATAATAAAGCAACATCTTTACTACAGGAAACAACTCTACTCTTGTGTTCTATGTAGTTTTTCTTTGCTTAATGATTACATTGTTTTTTCTTTTTAAATGTGTTTTTTATTTGCATATCAAGGAAATAACTGAGTTAGGCCCTATATCAAATTTTCCAGTATGCACGATATTGACCTGTATAAAAAAGCAAGTGTTAAAGTGTCGTACCATGATATATTTTGACCATATACATTTTTTTTCAATTATTGTATTTTGTTTGTTTTAAGAATTCCCAAAACTAACCGAAAAAAGAAGTCCTCAAATGTAAACTGGTGGATTGACTTTTATACTAAACACTTGAAATCTGTTAGACCTATCAATCATCTTCAAATTACGTGGCAGAGCAGAGCAGCTTAGTCGGCTAAACTGATGATAGCCACTGTGTGCGCGCTGAACCGTTGATATCTTTTGGTCCCAGGTTCAATTCTTGTGCATTACGAACCATGTGAGTTGTGGATTGCCTCCCGGTGTACTTGGGACTTCGTGGGTTATCATTGGTGTGATTCACACCAAAAATACTCCTCCTCCCTCCTACGCTTGTATACCACAGATCAGATCACAAATAAACGTTTTTTGCTCATTTCCAAAATATTGTTCCTGAATGATAATGATGGTGAATAGTGAAATTTTAATTCAATAGTTCAATCAAGGTAATTTAACAAAAGGACGCACATCTCGGGACATCAAAGGTTATAACTCTGGCATCG
>NW_022694758.1:0-788 GCF_011630105.1 Anneissia japonica | reverse complement strand
TAATAGGATTTTCCCGTTAAATTAAAGTTTATGTTGTAAAAAAAAAAAAAAGAGAAAAAAAAAAAACTATTGATGGTGGGTGAGTGCACCCGATTTTGTTTGGCCAGTTTGCGGCTCTCTCTTTCCATAGTTGTTTCCCTTTCATCATGATGTTTCCGCTTGTGGTTGTAGTTTATGTTTAAAACAAATTAAGAGAAATACAAAAAAGGGAAAGAAAGAGATCACGCCAGGGTTGTTATTCAATGGTAAACAATAGTGCGCCCTCTCCCGGGGCACCGGAGTCAGCCATTGTTGGTCGATATTTACATGTGTTTGGTTCTTGCTGAATAAACGTTATAACTGTAGACTACCGTGTGTGTAATTTCATTTAAGTCAAATCTAGCCTACTGGCGCTGCCCATTTTGTGCAGTACTGCATAATGCCATTTCTATACAGACTATGTTTGCAGACAGTACTGTAAGTTGTGGAAAATCTAATAATACTATAGAAATCATTTATGATTATATCAGGGTCTGAAAATTGTTTTTTGAAATCTGTTAAGTGCTGAAACATACAGTACAGTTTGTAGCTAGTCAATACAATAAATACTGTTTATGGCCACAAGGCAAACAGTACTGTAGGTTGTGGAAAATATACTATTTGCTGCTACACAGTAGAAATCATGTATGATCACATTAAGGATCTATTTACGAAAATTGCTGAAACATATAGTATAGTACTGTTTAGCTAGTCAATATATTAAACTGTTTATTGCCACAAGCAAACACTACTGTACTCTACACACTAGC
>NW_022694757.1:0-961 GCF_011630105.1 Anneissia japonica | reverse complement strand
AGATTCCATTTTTTAGGGAACTGGATGGTAATAATGTGACAGTCATTAATAACCGAACCTTTAAAGACACAAGAACATTATCGAAGTTGTAAGTATCTGAGTTATCAGTATCTATAGATGATTTTACAATTGAATATACATACTGAAGAACAATTTTGGTTTTGTTTCATAGATGTAAACCAATACAAAAACAATGATTAAAAGTACCATTTCTAATGCTGAAAATGAGGACTTACTGTATCACATTAATCTCTGTACCACTTTTTATACGTTTGGACTGAGACCACAGCGAGTTCTGGAGTTCAATCTGCTAGCATAGAAATATATGTCGAAGAAAATGTCGAAGTTTAAATATCCAATAGTCAACACACACTTCACTGTATTTGCGTGAATTGTTATCAATAACAAAAACAAATTCATAATTCTATTTTTATCCTGAAATTAATGTTTGAACGTTTTTTTCAGATTTTGATTGGAAATCAAAAAGAAATACTCTTTATAATGATTTGTGAATTTGGGCAAAGGGTCATTATAATTAACTCTTCGGTTTTAGTCAAGCGTATTTTTTTAGTTACGTTCATTATTAAACATATGATGATAATGGTGATAATGATGATGATAACACATGTAGCAAACCCTGCTGTCAGGCATGCAAACTTCTCATAAGTCAATCGTGACGTTATCCTTTTCATTTATGTCTCCTGTCCCCCAGCGGGCACTTGTTTGATATTGAGTATAGGTACAGTATTTGGAGGGCGTATCATATTGATCTCTGTTATTTGTGGTGTATCGAGATTTGTGCTGACCAACCGAGCATGTGCAAAACAGTTAAAAGAACAGTTGTTTAAATCCCATTTTCCAACTGAACCTTAATGGCCCAGTTGGTTAAGGCGCCTGACTTATAGTAATTTATTTGCTTTAGCTATCTTTGACAATTGTTTCGTTGTTTCTTGGGTTTTTT
>NW_022694756.1:0-1730 GCF_011630105.1 Anneissia japonica | reverse complement strand
TTTGCTATTTTTCAAAAAACATTCATTTTTCCATGGACAATAAAAATAATGACTATCTGAAAGAATATGTCAAGACTAAGAAGAGATAGGCACATAATACATTACAGAAGATCCATTTTAATTTAATTCAATGTAATGATGTTCAAAAATATATAGTATTTTCTGATAGATAAATTATAGTTTTCCCACTTGTCTTGCAAACATAGCGTAATACTTATTTATAAAAAAATATGTGTGGAATGTAATATATTAATACACATAAGCCCATATATATGATGATTGATAAAAATTGCTTCCAGAAATTTATTTATTGTATTCTTAATTGATTAACAGATAGGAATAATCCTGGGCAGACTTCTTTAAATGAATGTATTCTTGGCCAAAATATTGTTATTTTTCAACTTACTCTTGTATAATTAGGTTGTTTGTCATTAAAATAATTACTGTATGTTATTTAAGTATGGGCCTGGCAAGTGGTCCCTAATAAATACATATTGAAAGTGGAAAATTAATAAAATCAAATTTGATGAATAGACCTAATGTATCTTGTTATTATATTTAATATGTATATGATGTGATTTTGTTTAATACATGTGGTATAAAAAAATTAAATTTAATTCAATACTACTGGTGATAATATTTTCATGCAGTGTATGATAAATACACACAGGCTATCATAATAAATAATACCCAAGTGGCTTATTTTCTGGGCGAGATTAATTCTTGTTTATTTATTATTTGATACAATTACTTTTCATTTGTTAATAATAAGGAAGTTTATGTAATGTAAATGTAAATGATTATACTGTCTTTAAATGTATGTTACCCATTGGATTATGTGTTCTGTCAGTTTTGTAAAATGTATTTATATGAATATGCAATATTATTTTAAATTTCTAGTATTATAATTGTTTTAATTGATAATTTTTGTTTGTACAGTATTTTCAATGTGTTTAGGCCTATATAATGGATTTTTTCTACTAGTAGTACCATTTTGTAATGTATGTGTTTGTATATTCAACATCTTTTTGAAATTTCCAATTTTAGAATAATTATAATATAAAATAAAGAAAATAAAGTTGGTTCTATAATCTCATATTTTCTGAAAAATTATATAACATTATAATTATACTATCATATGATGTTTGATTATCACACTGGAAATGAAAAAGTCATAGAGATTTGCCAATTTTGAAACTATTCATGAATTTTCAATTTGTGTTCATTTTCTTGTGCAGCTGCAATTTCATTATAAAACAATTAAAAATTAATCTGATGCCTCGAGCCTGTCTTTATAATAAAGTACAGTACTTTACTTTTGGTTTAGGTAAACCTGTTTTAACACTATGACATCAGGTAAGCCTGTATTTCTATTGAGATAGACAGTCTAATCTTTAATGGTGCTAACACAGTAGGGTAGGCCCACTTTATAATTTTTAAATTACTAATTTAGGCCTAGGCCTAGCTAGGCCAGGCCTATTTTTCTAATGTTATGTTATAGTGCAGTGCAGCAGACCCTGCACTTGTTAGGCGAAAGATCAAGATAATTTGCTTCAAATATATACTGACAAACCGATTTATCAATACTACAAAAAATACAAAAACAAAAACAAAAATGACGGTACAATTCAAATCCTTTCTCGATATTTCCTAGGCCAGCAGAACCCAATTGCATCCTGCTGCAGACCGACAGCGAGGCGAGGTCAGCCACGCTTTGCAAAAGCAGCCAG
>NW_022694755.1:0-703 GCF_011630105.1 Anneissia japonica | reverse complement strand
TATTATGTATATATGTATATATATATATATATATATATATATATGTGTGTGTGTGTGTGTGTGTGTATGTGTGTGTGTATGGATATATATTGTTTTGAAATTGCTCTGATAACAATAAAGTTAAATTTACATTTTAAAAGAGTTTTACCGCCAAAATGGCAGCCATCTTGGATTTTTGTGATGACGTCATTATTCCGATTAAATTTTTTAACGAGAGTGAGGAGTAACTATTTAGCCAAGTCCTTGTTACATTTGATACACATAGCATATGAAAAAGTGACTAAAAACATACATTTATTTACCTTACCCCCATCTTAATTAGCCCAAAATAGGATATTTTATGTCAAAATTTTAAAGTGCTATAAAAAAAATTGCCCAAGCTCTAAGAATGGGGATTTTTTTCTGAGACACTATATGATATACTGATTCAGAAAAACCAAAAATAAATTTTCCTTTACTTTTTTCCCGCTAATTTCCTACTGCACCAAGGCTATTAATCCTGGACTTTAATTCCATGTTTGGGGTGGGACGGAGCTGCAAATGCCTTCATACTGTGAATACTATTTGGAACAATTTTTCTAGTCTATATAATGCTGAAACATATGGTTCTAAACACATACGGAAGTAATAAACAAAATATATTAAAGCCCCATTCCCGGCAAAATTTCACTAAAAATGACTTTTTTTTAGAAAATATGCATTT
>NW_022694754.1:988874-989324 GCF_011630105.1 Anneissia japonica | reverse complement strand
AAACACCGGTGTTGAACAATAAACCAACCATTTTACTACCGTACGGCATTAACTAGGATGCTTTAAACAGAAGAACGACCCTCGAATCATAGTACCTGTATGATTTTTTAAGGCATAAGAGTGCGATTTCCGGGCACTTCAAGAGGTCCATATTCTCAAAATGTTTGCAACTCAGCCTCATCTATGGTGGGTCTGAGGTCGTGTGGACTCTCACGCACTCTTACCGCCAAATCGTGAATCCGCCCCAATCTGTAGGCTAGAATATCGCATATGTTTTCATTACATTTGTTAAGACACCACCCGAACACTGTATTATAAGGCTACACCATACACTTGTTGTAGCCCTACTGCTCAGTGCAAGGCCCAGGTCATTTTTCTTTTAGTGAAAAGTTGACGATTATAACGTGCCAAAAAACCGTACATAATGAAACTGTTAAGAGAAAAAAGAAA
>NW_022694754.1:913632-988412 GCF_011630105.1 Anneissia japonica | reverse complement strand
GCCCGAGGTCGTGTGGACTCTCACGCACCCCTACTTTAGAATTTAGAAAACAGTTGACGATTATAACGTGGCAATATACATAATGAAACTGTTAAGAAAAAGAAAAATATTTTTTAACGGTAAGTAAACATCAAGCCATTTGGGGGGAAAATGTAAAAAGTCTACAGCACCGGTCATCAAGGGCCAATCCGCACAAACACAAATAAACACAAAAAAAAAAAGAACTTGAAGAAAACACACAAAAACAATACAATGGTAACCATGCATCATAGGGACGTTCTCCACTAGGGTCCAAATTACCCGCATCCTAATCGGTCTTTGCGTCATGCAGTAACACATTTTGAAGGCAATTATCAAAATTAGTGAAATACGAAAAAGAAAAAAACTACTAAAAGTGGTTTTATTTACGGACTAGTCATTTTTAATAGCCTTTCATATAATAATGTTTCATTGATATTTTTCACCAGAGCCAAAGTTCATTCAAAACCAGGGTATCACTGGCAATCTTTTTTTTAGGCAATATTTTAATGCCTAAGTGGCTTATTTTCTGGGTGGGTTTATTCCAATATTTATTTATTATTTACTGTACGCTTTCCAAACTTATTATTATGCCTATGTACAGCAGTATATTACTGTACTGTATCATAGTACGCATATTACATAGATGAGTACAAAGCAGGCTATTTTAGGTTCTGTTTATAACGACCATTTGTTATGTATGTGCATGTGTGTGGAAAAATAAATGAAACAAACAAACGATCAGGTGACCTCTTTGGAACAGTCACGTGGATCGTAGGGATCGATCATCGGACGGATGTATCCAGAGGGGTCGTGGCCCATTCCCCCAGGCGGTCATCCATCCAAGTACTAAGCGGGCCCGACGTTGCTTAACTTCGGTGATCGGACGAGAACCGGTGTTTTCAACGTAGTATGGCCGTAGACATTGTAGAGTGTATGTTAATCTCGGCATATAGGATAATTATCCAATCAGGAAGCTTCATGATTGATGACGTTTCATAAACCCTCGAGCCGACCCAACGGTAAGGTATAAGAGTGCAATTTCCGGGCCGCACTTAGAGGTCCATGTTCTCAAAATGTTTGCACCTCAGCCCCAACTATGGTGGGCCTGAGGTCGTGTAGACTCTCACCCACTCCTACCGCCAAATCGTGCATCCGCCCCAATAAATAGGCTAGAAATATCGCATAGGTTTTCATTACATTTGTTAAGACACCACACAAACACTGTATTAGTAAAGAAAAAAAAAAGAAAAAGAAGAACATATTTAACGGTAAGTAAACATCAAGCCATTTGGGAGAAAAAATGTAAAAAGTCTACAGCACCCGGTATTCCCAGGCAGGCAATCAAAGACAGCGTCGTACGACGCAGCTCGATGCGGTTCATCGTCGGGAACGGGGACAGTCTTGAACCGTCATGAGAAATATAAACATTCTATGACGCGACTGCCCCCCACGCACACCATCGCGTAACCAGCGATGCTCACTGGTTTGTGCGTGCGCATGCTCGTATCTATCTCATAGAATCTCTTCCACGAATTAGGAAATGAAATTCACACAAACCCGACGCGACAACAAATCACGTCGAGCCGCGTCGTACGACACTGTCCGAGTTGGCCTTAAAGCCGCATTCCCGGAAAAATGTTTGTATGATGTTATAAAGATTTATAAATATAATACGGAATCGCTAGTTTATTACACCGGTTAGTACAGTGTAATAAGGTGTGAAAATGGGCGGTTACGCCCCTTTTTTCTCCAGTTTTTAAATATTAAAAAATCTGTATCTTATTCACCGTTCCCCAATTTTTCGTCAAACAACATTTTTCTGTCTTAGAAAGATCAGTTCTACAACGTATCAAAATTTTTTTTCCTCCGCAGTCTGACTTTAAAGACTACTTTTCTGAACCAGAGTTTTCAACATGTATGGCCGTAGACGTGTGAGCGTTGTTTCCACACAGCATAGAAGATCATGATCATGGAGTTCCATGATTGATGACGTTATATCAGGGAACAGTGAAATTACAATTAATTTCACTGTTCCCTGGTTATATCAATGTTAGGGGTACAATACTTTTCTGGGAAGATTTCCCATGAACCAACTACTCTAATTATTTGAAGTTTTAGAGAGACAATTAAAAAAGATTATATACAGTATCAGGTTCATGAGGCCACGCCTCCGTATAAAACATCACTGATTTTGATAAAATGAAAATCTCGAATCCAACAAATTAAATCCAGTACATTTAATCTGTCATCATGAACTGTCCCTTTTATGAAATGGGTAAAATGGCTCTGGGGAGGGGACGATAGGGGTACCGAACTTAAAAGTTGGAGATTATATTACCTGTATTATTAAATTAAGTTTATACTATTACAGTATTACTAATTAAATCGGCCTATATTTATTATATTTTATTAGTTATTACATTATTAACTTAAGTCTTATTTACGGTAAATGTTAAGAACAAACACTCACGGTAACTCAGGATCTAAATACAGTATTGCAACACAGGGAGCTACACACACCTCCATGCTTGCTAGTCTCCAATCATCTCCCTTATCAAAAGTTGATTCTAAAACAATGTCGACTGTCGCTGACCTACAGTGACTCATGCTCATTTAAGATAAGCAAGTGGCCTGGCCACAGTACCCAAGAGTTACTACAGTTTATTTATTTATTTATTTGAACATACACCTTTGAAACGGTGGCACTCAATATCAATTGGTGCGTTCGTACAAACAAAAAAAAAGGGTAAAATTTAACAAACAAAATAGATAACATCGACTGTATAAAAATTTAGATGAGATCACATTTCATACTCAGAAATACTTTACAGGTCAACAGTAATTTGTAAAGTAAATGCTTAAAATAACTAACCTAAAAATATAAAATCTAAAGATGAAAAAGTCTTACAACAAAAAGATAATACCAAGGTAGACCTACTAAACTTAAGGAATACAGACTACGATGTAGAGTCCACTTGTAGGAAAAAAAAAATTAACATTATACAATTTGATAAGCAACAATACATTTACAGTAAACTAATGTGAATTTTTTAGTTGTGAGCGTTTCTCCCAAGCATCCATGATGTATTTTTTACAGAAATTATCAAAAATAGAGGTAGATTCATCACAAATAAAAACTGAATCTGTATTGTATTTGTTTAATGGTATGTGAAGAATGATCAATCTCAGACACCCACACGTCACATGCGCTAAGCCAATGTCATTATCACTCCTCATGTGGCCTATCATTTTCATTTAACGGCAGAAATAAACAACAGTGCTTTCATATTAAAGTTTATTAGCATTATTTTTTTTTAATGAATATGAAGAAAGAAATCATGAATAAAATATGAAAACAACAAAAATTTAAAGATGGTGGATTAATTAATTATAATAATCACCATAATTTAGATTAATAATACATGTATCTTTAACCGTTCTTAATATTAGCTATTTTAATAGAAAAAATAAAATGCAAATTTGTTAAATTAAAATTGTTTAAAGACACTCATTACGTGCATTATATTTTATATATTAGATGAGACATTTATTATTGGTCCTAAGTTATTACTGTCCAAATCAGCACAAAGTGCAACTTTGTATGTTCTCCGTTGAATATTTCTAGTCTAATATTGTTGTTGCCGGATATGTATTCAAACATCGTAATGATGCTAACCCCATAATATTTGGTATATACATTTCGTATTATCCTAGGTCTTTATATTAATACCCTGCCCACCCCACAAAACGCAAGTGCATTGGTGCCATTTAGTGCATTTGGATTAAATCACATCGAGGTAATTGTATTCTAAATAAAAGCGATCATTATCTAATTAGCTAAGATTAGAAAACGGTCCAGTACCGAAAGCCTATGCATATTGGGGGTCAATAAAAAACTTTGGGTCGCCTCTGTAGATGCCGTGGTCACGTAGAACCTTTGATTTATGCTTATGATCTCGCATCATATCTGTATATATGTCTTGTCTTTCTCTCTTTTCCAAATGTTGAATCATTTCGTTATGCCATTCGCGCTCTTCTTGCAATCGTTGTATTGTCCTGAAAAGTTAGCAAAAATATTGGTATTAGAGGGCGCTATACAGAAAATCGTAATTATCAGGAGCGTTTACACATTATCGGTATGGGATGATTATGCTGTCTGGAATCTTGATTACATTTTATTTTCCATTTAACTGGAATATTCTGTGACCTACTTACCTAATTTCATAATTAGTGTTTTTGTGGATAATTTAAAACAATCAGCAATTTAAATTAAATGCAATTTACAAATATCCCGTGACACCAAAAATAGGTTGGCCCTCATCACATACTCCATTACTGGAATTTCATTTTTCTATCCCCCGGACTTAATCTTCACCACCCTCCCCACATCGATCTGGCAATCAGTGCAACTCACCACGTCAATCATTAATACACGACAAAAAACACACTGAAACATTATCCAGTCAATGGAATTTATTTAAAAATACAAAAGCCATAAATTATACAATAGTGGTTTGGATTTGTAGCGGCAACCATTTGAAATATAAAATTAATAATATTGACGTATGTAAACTGAAGTGTGCTGATAACGAAATATGATATGCTGTAACAATATAAGAGATATGCTATAGTCTCCTATTCATAGTCTTATCCTGGTCCTATCCTGGGTGGTATAAGTACTCAGATATGCTAAAGCTGGATTTTCAATGACCTATGACCTTGTTGGTAGTATCGCACATTACTGTCGGACTTCCTACATACACAAGTGAAAAAAATAACAACTTTAAGATTACAACATAAATGTTATTATTTACGATGTGTAACGCAGTTCAAGTAGATATAGAACGTTTAAAGATGATAGTCTGTGTTATGCAAATCGGAGAAATCACACACGCCAATGTATCATTACATGTTGCCAATGTATAATGTTTAGCTATCGTTTGCACCCGATCTCCGTTTTTTTTTTGTTTTTTTTTAAATCATTAATTTATCCACTAAGCCTAATTTTGTTTAGTTCTTCCTCTTTCTAATTTGTTAATCTCTCATTTATTTCCTTTAGAAACGCATCCTGGTATAATCACTCCACCACACCCCTGCCCGTCCTCTTCCTCAAATACAGTGTTTTCAAACCCTTCCCTTTGATACACGATTAGATATCTTGCTAAATTATAATCAAACTTAATAATTGATCAAATCGGAACAGTGTTATGAGCATGCACTTGTCCAACAATCATCCCACAATCACACAGTGTTGTCGCACAACGCACGCACATTATTTACATACGTTTGTCGTTGCTGGAGTGTTAATCAAACTGAACGACAGACCAATCAGAACATCTCTAATATTCACGCACCTGTCCGTGTGTTCTACAAACGCACCTGGGACCTTAGCAACATTATTCAAGGTCGGAGCGTCACGAGCGGAAAGGTTCATTACTCAAAGTGGATGGGGTTTAACAGAAAGGTTAATTGTGTTTCACACATAGAGATATAATAAGAATACTTGAGCACTAACTGCAATGTATTCGATGTTCGAAATATGCAGAGCTGTGTGTGTGTACTATCCAAGATGGCTGCCATAGATTTAACCAATCAAATTTCGCCTATGCACCATCATTTGCAATTGCGCCCTCAATTTACACAGAAAGTTCAGTACAGCTATTTACCCGTATGTTTGAAACTCGAGCGTTGCGGTGTATGGGTTTAATGTACACGATTTTAATTTTCATTCCTTGGTACTTTATTTTTGAATAAGTTGCTCCACTTTGCCTCGTTTTCCTACGATAGTTTAATAATTTGTTATTACCATTACTCATTAATGAAATAATAGTCAGTCAGAGGGCTTATTTATGGTGATAATATGTATAGTAAGCCTGAAGGTGGCGCTTTACTATGACGGCCATCTTGGATGGTACACATACATAACTCTGCATTGCTTCGCCATCTTGTCAGCACTCTAGTTGTTTAATAGCTTCTATGGCTTCACACAAGAAATACAATGTACATGTGCTTTATTAAGTAAATGAAAGTGTCGATAAGGCATTTGTCGTGTACAAACCTTTCTCTTTCTCTGTAGGATTTCTTTAATACTGCTTTGTCTCCAGATTTGAATTGAAATGAAAGCTCTCGCTTTTGTCGTTCTTCTTGTTGTTTTAATTCGCATGCATTTCTGTGCGCTTCTTCTGCTCTTGCTTTTTCTTGCTGCGCCTAAAAAATAAAATATACAACTTTATTTGGTCATCGTTATAAATTATTGTCAGTTTCATTTGGAATTACTTTCTTCGGTACAGTCACATATTTCTAAACACTGCATCATAAAAACTGTAAAGTAACTTAACTACTAACTTAACTTCGGTAAATAAAAACTAAAAAATATAAACCGATAAATCTTGCGTTAAAAATAAAAAGTACAGTTAGTAATGGACCTTTCCAGAGACGGTTATTTAAATTGACCAATCAGAAAGGCCAGGAGCCTGCGTACATTTACATTGTCAGTTTGTGGGACCCAGCAGCAATATCAAACACGGGGCTTAGTTAGCACTTGGTTAGCAAAACGATTCAATTTAGACATTATTATTTTCTTAAAGATCTCATTTTTCCATGTTCAAGGTATTACAAGGAAATTGTTCATGCATTGTTTATGCTTCATAATTATAGCTCTCTGTCACCATTTTCAATGAATTTCAAATCCCTTGGCGTTGGCTGAGTCTATTTCAATTTCATTTAAGAATTATGTAATTTCTAACTAAAGATCTTTGATTCATTTCTTGGGGTTTTTTTTTCATAATTTTTTTTCTATAAATTTATTCAGGCCTATTCAATTTTAGCATTGTCCTATATTCCGTTATATCATATTGTGCAATTTTCTTTCCTTAGGCTCTAGTTCAATTGGTGTTTTTTCTTGTTTTTCTCTTCATCTTTCTGCCTAGCTGTTTCACTTTATTTTTTGATGACAGTCAAGGCTGAAATTAATGCATTCACAAAAATTATATATCAAAAATATTAGGCCTATATACAAAATCTAAAAAAGAAATATCACATTGAAAATTACTAAACCTAATAAAACATGGTTGATGTTTTTTATTTATTTTTTTTTTTATTTTTTTTATTTTTTTTGTATTTTTATTATTATTATTATTATTTACTAGACCTATGGGAAATGGGTGTCTGAGCCTAATACAATTCCCAATAAAAAAAAAATACAGTTAAACACGATCTAGTCACAGGCCAGGCCTAGACCAAGAATGACTCAAAAGAAAAGGAAAACTAGGCCTAAGCAGCATAATGGCCGATCTAACACCACCTAGTACTGCTGTCTCTCTGATCCAGAAGGTCAGACACTAGTGGTGGATGCATACTTAACTCACCTTCTCTTCTTCCATTCGTTTTATTGCTGCATGCTTTCTATCAATTACACGCTGCCTCCTCAGTGCTTCCCAGTGGTACGCAAGTTCGCTCATTTTTATCTAATCTAATTTTTTTCTGGCCGGGAGATTACTAAAACGTCAACAATAAACGAAGTTTCGTGGTCTGTCTTTAAGATTGATGCACAACAAGTGTGATTTGTTTGCGATTTGCTAAGCCACTGAACTTAATGATTTGTGTACTCGGTGTACTGTAGTTATAGCAACAGAGTAAACGCCAACAACAGGTGGCGCTAAGTCGCCTTTGACCCGTTCGAACCAATCAACTGGAACGAAGATCACATGGGTCGTGGTTTCGCCCTGGATCGACGGTACCACCTGGGGGAGGAGGAGGAGAGGCCTGATACTATAGGACTATTTGTATTTATAGTATTATATGGTAATTATTTTGTTATAATGTTAGGTATAGGGCGCCAAGAAGAGGTCTAGCTCAGACCAATATAAGCAGAGGGAGCCGCTAGTTAATAAGTGTAGGCCTTACATACTTAGTAGCTAGCCTGGGCTCTGCCCTGCTGATGTGGGAGTTCATATGGGCGTCGTAGGCCTAGCCTAGCTAGTTGAGTAATATACTAATAACTCCCTACAGAAAGAGACAATCCCATGCTGTTTTCCGAAGAGTGAAACTGTCTTTCTTCTTTGACATAACACATACACATGACAAGTCAGACAAGTTGCACAGCAATTTTGACTGTTTTGTTGTCAGGAACAACAACAAAACAGCCAAAATTTCATTTTAAATGTCATGACACAATTGTCACATCCAAAAGGCAGTGCGTTTGTGTATGTGGACCTGCATCTAAAACCCAACAAGAAGATTAGCGATGAAATGGACCTTCCACTAAGCTCCACCCCTTGAATTAATTTGTTAAGGTCTCACAAAAGTGTAAGACATAGACAAACACGTGCGTTTGTGAGACAACATGTTCTGGCACTGTTCTGGTTGGTCAATTGAAAAGTATGAAAAGGATCTCCATGTTTCAGTGCACCCACAATAAGTGCAATAAAATAAGCTGCTGCACTCTAGTAGTAAATTGTAAAATCACTCAAAAATTAATTTAACCACCAATAATTAGACAGTATTTCGACAGATACAGAGGGGATATTTTTATGCAAAGCAACTATTAAAAATATCAGTACTCGTATCCCTAATATGGTGATTACTTATTTTTATTTTTTTATTTCATAAAGGATAATTTGAAAGTATGGGTAGCATAATTGGAGGGGCGATATTGATTGGCATTGTGGCATTCATTGTCGCTAACCTAGACTTCTGGATACCACCAGTAGATCTGGAAGCAGATGAAACCTACCTCTCCACAGGTGTTCTGGAAGTCATCGGTGAAACAAAATTGGATACCCTAACTTTCCTAGAACCAAAGAGGAAGCAGTTTAAGGCCAAAGATTTGTGGAAAGATTCTGGGGCTGTTGTAATGGTTGTTAGGCGGCCTGGATGATCTTTGTGCAAGGAGGTTAGACAAATTATGATTTATTTTTCAACCATATTATTTATGTGGAGAGAAACTGTGGGTAGTCCTTGAATAAATGCAGCATGGTTTATGAAAAACTATTAATAACAATTCAAAAAACTTAGGTGAAATGGGAAGGAGGTTTTTTGCTCAATGTAAATCCTCAAATTGTGGCTTAATCTTGAGAAGAAGCTTATCTGAAATTGAAGCCCCCTCTTTAGTTTGCAAAATTAGCCTTGAAAAGAAGTCAATTGCAAAAAAGAAGCCCATGGGCAAAATACTGTAGTACAGTACATACACTGTACATGAATTTCAATAACAAAATAAACAATTTAATGGTTTGTACAGACTGATGTTTACTTTGCAAAAAATAGCCTTGAAAAGAAGCACATCCAAAGGTTGCATAAAAAAGAAGCACAGGGCTTCTATTTGAGGTTTTACATTATGTATAGCTGTGTATCTGATTTTTAAAATGGGGACCGAAATTTGTCAATTGCGTGTGTGTAACGGCACAGTCCTAGAAACCTGCAATGCCAATGTGTGGCTGTATAAATAATCGCATTTTACAATAGTCGATAATGCTACCCAGCTGAGCCCTCCAGCTAAAATGCAAGGAGAGCAGCGGATGGAAATGAACTGGGGACCAAAAATGTAATGATCTCCACTGTTCAGCGCAATACATTGGCTGCCACAAGTTTAGCCAACTGAGCTAAGCTGCTCTGAAATTAATCTAGCCTTTGATATTGTTGCTCTTTTACAGGAGGCTCTTGAGCTGTCCTCCCTCAAACCAGAGCTGGATGCTCTTGGTGTACCCTTGTATGCTGTGGTGCATGAGACACTAGGCTACAGAGATTTTATACCATTCATAAAGGGTGAAATCTTTTTAGACAGACAGGTAAGCATTGTATTCCCAGCCAAGCCTCACTAAAGGGAGGGAATTATATAAGTGGATGAAGGGTCACATTTCTCCCAAATGGTTCACACCGACCTTAATCATTGAAATCTTCCTGAGCAAAAGAATTACTGTACACTGAAGTCAAGGCCGTAGCCAGAATTTGTAAAGGGGGGTTCGATATTTTCAGAAAACAGCAAATTTTAGTAATTGTAGATTATGAAAAATGGTTGTTGGGGAAATATGCATGCAAAATCAAAATTTGACAAACAAAAACAAAAAAAAAACAACATTATACCATATTAGACTCATTCTTATCAATATTGGATTTTTTATGGTAAATTTACAATTTTCTTATAGTCCAGCTGCCTTTTTTTTTCATTTATTCTAGGGCTTTTCACCAATGACAGTTGTTACAAATACTAATTTTCATGACCTCCAATGTCAGTACGGCTCTATATTGGAGGGGGTAGTGCTGTTTTTTAATTTTTACTAATAGTTATTTTCTATTGTAGAAACATTTCTATGGGCCAAATCCTGAGCAGAGAAAGATGTATTTTGGGGGTCTGTTACGCATCAGCGCCTACACATCAGGTTGGAGATCCTACCAAAAGGGTGTCCCTCTCAATCTTAAAGGTATGTTTTTGGTGTAGATTTTCTATTTTGTTTACTTGTATTGTTACTTGACATTAATGGTTAGAAAATAATTTAAATACTAATCAGCTAAAATACTACCTGGTATTTCATTAACGAATGTTTGATTTGTGGTAAAGTATTGCGTGTTTATTGATGTTTTTGTTTCATTAGGTGATGGATGGACTCTAGGGGGTGTGTTTGTAATAGGATCTGGAAACCAGGGAGTGTTGCTGGATCACCGAGATAAAGATTTTGGTGATTTTTCAAATAAAACTCAAGTTTTAGAAGCAGCAAAGAAAATTATTACAACTAAGAAAGGTGCATAAACTACAAGCTAAAAATACCAAAAATGTTGCAATCTTGTTGTAAATCACATTATATAATTTATATAAAGTTTTATTTAAATCAACACCTTAATATAAATTCATTACTTAAAAATAATAATTTAATTACTGTAAATTAATTATTAAATCATATGCAGTATTGCTGTAAGTTATGTAATACCACCATGGAGGAATTTGTTAGTATGGTAATGCCATTGAAATATTGTTTGATTTAGATAAAATTCAACTTACAGATTGTTAAATAATGTATTGTTAAATAATGAATGTAAAATTAGATCGACTTAGAAATTATTGGACTTAAAAATTAAAAAATTAAAATAAGATATAAGTAAGATTATATTATTTGGTACAGAAAATCATGTTTGTATTGTCAGCAAAAATATTGAATGGATTAATGATGTGGTAAGCTTAAACACTAGAGGCTTAGCATGGATAGCAGTCTTGTATCATTTTTGCCGAGAGTACTTACAATTTTGATGTCAAAATAAAATATTAAAAGTAGAATTTGTAGATTATTTTTTCTGATTTTATGACCAAGTAGTTTTTTTTTAGTTTTTTTTTTTTTACTAATTCATGGAGATCAAATGATACAGTATTTTGAATTGTTTTTATTTCTTTTGGAACAACACATTTCACAGATTGTCAATTAGATTACAGTACACCAGTGGTGATGCCAGGATTTTCCTTATACGGGATGGGGTGGGCTAAGCTGTCTAAAGGGGGTTGTAAGCCTGCAATGGTGTGACAATTTCCAACAACTACCTGGTGGGGTTAAAATTATCCATGACACCTAAAAAAAACTAGTTATACAGTAATATAACAGCTACAGTATATAAAATATAGCTAAACTGTTTCAATTAGTGGACTCGTACAAAACATACTACAAAATAGCAAACAAAACTACAGTCATCTTGATTTAGAGTATTTTATTTACATTAATGCTTCAGTAAAAAAAATGTTTATTAAACGATTATAACCTTTTTAAGTGAGCTGCTTCAGTGGATCCATTTTATAGCATACTTGCTGTGTTTGTTTAGTGTCACACATGGGATTATACAATATTACAGAGCACCAGATAAGATTAGAATTTTTGCTCAGAAACTTCAATTTTCAATTTTTTTTTTTCCTATATCTCCTTGAGAAGTTGCAGTAGTTACCCTATAACTGCCTCAATCCTCTTGAATTCGGAATAGACCCTTCATTTTCCTGCCACTTTTTAAACTTTTTTTTTTGGTATTCAAATATTTTATGGCATTAGCTTGTCTTTTTCAGCTAATGAACATTCACAGTACTGCAATTGTTTTTTAACTACACTGTCCATTACATTTGACCTTTGACCTGGGGTCCTGGCAAACTGCTTAACTTACTGAACTTTTTCAACCTGTGACTTCTGCTATATAGATAGCAATACTTCATATGCAGAAAAATAATCACTTGACAATGATAAATAAAGTTGGCTATGAAGCTTATGCAATAGAAGGACATCACTACCACAGGCAGGAAATAGTGTTCTAGATGGTAAATATAAATCATGATACAGTATTCCTCATTGCACCATTTGATTGTCAGCTAGTGCCGCTGTCCAGTCAGGGGCGTGTAGTTGGATTTTCTCGATGACATCATTCACTTGGCCACATAGACTTTGAATTTGCTTATCCCACTGGGGGAGGGCATCCCGTGCTGTGAAGAAAAGAATGCCTAATTGATTAGCAAAAATACAAAGCATATAAAAGCAAAATGTACCGTAGCTAATATACTGTACTTTTAGAGTTAGTAATTCTTGAAAGATTGAAATACTTTTTTTTTTAATTACTGTGTAACTAAAAAACTTTTAATCAAATGTGTAGTTTTAAATAATATTCAAACAAGCTTTAGTAAATTACCGGTATACAGTTGAACTTGCCTAAGTCGAATCCAAAATGCCATTGAAAAATTGTTCGACTTTGATAAGATCCACTTACAGATTGTTAATTAATGGAGAAAACAACAATTTGGCATATAAAATTAGATCGACTTAGAAATTATTCAACATAGGCAAAGTCGATTTAGGCAAGTTTAACTGTATTTGACAATACAAAATTACATTTTTATAGACATGATTTAGAAGTAGTCTTCAAACTTGGATTTCACTAAACAAGGTATAAAAAAAGTCTCCCCTAAAGCTACATTTACACTAGACATGACATATCATCACTGAGCGCATTTGTATCGTGTCGTTATTGTGTCTAGTGTAAACGTAGCTTTAAAATGATTAAATGTATTTATTGACAAACAATAGCATTTGCTGATTGTCTGTACCTGCTTCAGAAGACTCAGTAAAATAGTTTAATTCCAATTTTAAAAAACTAGTTTTTTCCTAATCATTAATCATCCAATAATAGAAAAAACTTACTTTCAAAATGGACAATGCTATCTATCTGGTCAATGTAGCCAGACATCCTGCCTTCAGATATCATCTGCGATGCAATTTTCTCAGCCTGACAAAAAGTAAGACAAGCAATAATTTTTGAGCCAATGTGAAATGTTTTAAGGCAGTGGAGAAAATTAAATTCAGAATTACAACCCCGAAAAAATCAAACTTGCCCTAGGAGGTGGAAATCAGAATTATAGACCCTGGAAAAAAAATTCTGAATTTGACTCCTGGGGAAAATCTAAAATTATACAGTAGATCAAGCAGTCAAAACTGTAAGCCTCAAAATCCTATTTTGGTAACATTTTACTTATAATTTCTTTATAATTATTATTTATTTGTTTCACCTAGTTTATGTTGAGGTCATTTTGTTATAATCAAATGGGATACAGTATTTTTGCATTTGAAATCTCCAACACCCAGCATTTTTTTGTGCATGAAGACCAAATTCATACAACTTTTAATAATAACAGAATAGAGTTCATAAAGCCAAAATACACTGCATATAAAATCACCTTAATTGGTGGTATTTCCAGCAAAGATCCAAGTTCTTCAAAGGTAATGTTATTATACAGTTTACTGGCTGATAGTAAGTTGTGTTCAATTATTGCACGGTCTAGGATGCTGGATCCTGCAAAAAAAGTGGCAGACATTTATAGAAATTTATGTGAAGATATACCATCTATAATGAGTTATAAATTTTAAGATTTGATTATCTTTGTATATTTAAAGCTTGGTTTCCATACAATCGCTACACTGTCGCTACCATGTTTCAGTGCAATTGTTGTACTGTGTAAGGCTCCCCGATTCAACCGACCGATCCACATCACCGAAAGCTGTCGGCAATAGCGTGTAGCGATTGTACAAAAACCTAGCTTAAGTGAAAGTTAGATATAAGTGAAAAATATGAGAAAAAAATTTCTCACCAATTATGAATAACACAGTTTCTCCTTTGCACAGACCCTGGTAGTAGTCTTTTGAATAATTTTCTTTTTTATTTAGTTGGGTTTTTTGTTCTAAAGTCAAGGCAAACAGGGGATCGGTTTCTCCGATGGGGACTTCTAGTCCCCTATCCCCTTTCCCCATTGGTACCCCCACTGACGAGCTTCAGCTCCAATTACTGTTCGGAATGAGGCAACTTACTCACCATCTGCTGTTGTGGCTTTCTGATGCTCAGCCAGTGATGCTGCAAATTCCTTCAACTGATCACCACGGATTATTCTCTCCAGATACATCTTCTCTAAGATGCCGTATGCCGGCAACTTCTGGCAGCGCTCATCTTTAAACAAGGTGGCCAGCATTCTTGATCTTTGTTGCCCTGGAAACAACAAACAATATTTATTTGTCTGTGGGCTACTCATGAGTAGATTTCTAGCATGATTAAAAAAATCGTAAGGTGCTGGGTTTGGTCTAAAGGAGTTCGTGCTTCTATCAGGTCAATCCATTCTTAGAAGAAGCCTTTTGATGGAGAAAGTGTACCTCAAGTTTCTTGGAGTGCAACAAAATAAATCAAAAGTACATAATTGTTTTGTGTTTGAAAATGTTTCAATCAAGCTACATGAATTTAAGACTTGAAGGAACCAAATTTGATACTAACTGGATTAACCAAAAAGAAGAAATATTCTTAATGTCAAATCATTATACATTGACCAAATGTCAAGGCATCCATGGACCAAGAGAGTTAATCAAAGTTCACTGTAACTCAAGAGAATCGGCTTCCCCCTCATAAATTAGGAGTGTATGTAAAGGATGAAAGATATGGAGATGGGGAGGAAGAAGAAGAGTAGGATGAGATGAAGTGCTTCTTACCTGCTGAAGCCAGAATAGCACAATGTAACGCATGTTTTAACGCTGTCATTCTTTCTTCTGTTGCAATGATAGTCTTGTAGGACAGCTCGTTGTACCTCTGTGCAGCTTCAATGAACTTCCGCCTATAGTCTAAAACCCTGGCATAGCATACCTACAAATACATTAATTCAATAAAATATTTCAATCAAAATAAATAAGCTCAAATTATACTTTACTTAGTTTATTTCAACAAAACATCATCTTGATGTGCTGAGGATTATGCAGGTGGTGATGAATATGCAGATAGTATTTATGCAGGTAGTGATGAATATGCAGGTGGTGATGAATATGCAAGTGGTAATTATTCAGGTGGTGATGAATATGCAGGTAGTGCTGATGACTATTCTGGTGGGGATAAATATGCAAGTGGTAATTATTCAGGTGGTGATGAATATGCAGGTTGTGATGAATATGCAGGTAATGATGAATATGCAGGTAATGATGAATATGCAGGTGGTAATGATTATTCTGGTGGTGATGAATATGCAAGTGGTAATTATTCTGGTGGTGATGAATATGCAGGTAGTTAGGAATATGCAGGTGGTGAAGAATATGCAGGTGGTATTGATTATTCTGATGGGGATGAATATGCAAGTTGCAATTATTCAGGTGGTGATGAGTATGCAGGTAGTAATTAATATGCAGGTAGTAATGAATATGCAGGTAATGATGAATATGCAGGTAGTAATGATTATTGTGGTGGGGATGAATATGCAAGAAGTGGTAATTATTCAGATACTGATGAATATGCAGGTGGTAATGAATATGCAGGTGGTGATAAATATGCAAGTTAATGATTATTCTGGTGGCGATGAATATGCAAGCGGTACTTATTCAAGTTGTGACGAATATGCAGATGGTAATGAATATGCAAGAGGTGATATGGTAATGAATATGCAAGAGGTGATGTGGTGAGGAATATGCAAATTGTGATAAATATGCAGATTGTGATGAATATGCAAGTGGTGATGATTATGCAGGTGGTAATAATTATTCACATGGGGATGATTACATAAGTGGCATGATTACATGTTTTTTTTTTTAATTGTTATAAAAAAATAATATATCATTACCTTATAATGAATATGAAGCTGCTCATTTTTGGATTCGGCTTGAAGCAAGGACGCCCGCTTGATGTATGCTTCGGCTTGTACAGGATCATCGTCTTCCAGGTAAAGCCTAGCAATCTTCAAGTATGTTTCCAGCTTGTAGTCTACAGAGTACTGCCTGAGATGAAAAAATATACTACAATCTTAACAATTTTCATTAGTACTCTATAGCCATTTTAGTCAGTTAACATAACAATCACTTATTCAGGCATAATTATTCATGATCTAAATGAATATTTAAAAAGCAAAAGATACAAAGAAATGTTTTCGACTAAAATGTTAAGATGTAAAGCGCTGTGATACCCAAATGAATGAGTTGTATATAAGTGCCAAGACTATTAACAAAATTAGACAACATTATTGTCTATAATTACAATTAATTACATAGACTAGAAATCTGATTTTGATACATAATATCACCACCAACTTAAAATAAAGAAAACAAAGGATAGAAAGATTGCAAGAAAATAACATAAATCTATCAAAGTGTTTAATCAATTACAGTAGAACCTCGATTTTACGTACGGTAGGGGACCGGAGGGCATACGTAAATCGGGGGATTCGTAAAATAGAGGTTGGGTTAAATTTGTGGTAACCTTTGACCTAATACATACGTAACGCTCAATATACGTATGTATGAACGAACAATGTTACCTAGCTAGACTAGACCTAGCCTCTAGGCCTACGAATAAAACCATGTGTTTAGTGTTTTTATTCATCACTTTACGATGTCATAATAAAGTGTTGAAATAAAACCATGTGTCTAGTGTATTAATTCATCCCATTATGTCTTTTATTTAACAAAAGAACATGAAAATAGTGTAAGATTACCTAACGACAAAGGTATAACTTGGGAATTCCCCTTCATGCCTAGTCTAAACAACAGAGCTGTGGTGTTGTCTGGGCCTGTTAAAACAAACTAAACCCATATGCACTGGGCGAGCCAACCAATTAGCGTTCGTGTACGAAACTATGCCTACTCAGCTTCGTGTAGAAAATTAGACCAGACAAGTTTTTCCATGGTTTGCCACACGAAGCTAAGGAGGAAAGCAATTATTTTGAGCACCATCGGTAGTTGTTCATCTCACTCAGTTCACTTGGTTTTAGATTATAACAACCGGCCGGTTTTAGACTCAATCAACGTTGCTGTTTAATGAAAATACGTTGCATTATGGTTTGTATTGTTATAGTTTATTGTTATAGTCTTTTTAATTATGGTTGCTCTGAAAAGGGCCGTTTGTTTTGAATATTTTCGGAGTTTTTGATGACGTCATCGTCGATACGAGGGGTACGTAAAACCGAGGGTTCGTATAACTGGGGTACATAAAAACGAGGTTCTACTGTATTTGAAATGCTATTGCATTGTTAAAAACTTAGATTAGAAATAAAGAATATTTTTGTACATAAATTACCTTTGACCTGTTTCTAATGGAATTCCAACAAGTACATTTGCGGCCATCCTCCATTTTGATTCCCTTTCGTAAATGTTTGCCAAATGCTGCCTGGTAGTAGCAACCTGAGAAATATGAAACATAACCAACATTTGATCCTATGAACATGGAGATGCTAGATAAAAAAAATCAAAAGGTGGGACCTGAAACATGTTTATAACTTGTTTATACTTTTCTTTTTATTTATCTATTCATTATTTTTGTTTTATTAATTGGTGATGACAATTTTAATGAAAATTACCTGCTCTTCAAATGACACCACTCTGGGATGAACTTTCTCTAGAAGGAAGTTTGACACTTGACATGAAAGAGGGTCTGGCAAAGAGGCTAGGTGGGCACAAATTTCTGTGAGCAACTGTCTGGAGATCACTAAACTAACATTTTCATTTACCACTGAAAGTTAGACATCATAGAAAATTACAAAATACAATGTACATAAGAAAATGATCCTTAATACTATCTACAGTATTCACCACAAAATGAGGAGCAACCATATAATAATATGATATGGTTGCTCCTCATTTTGTGATGGAACATATTATGTTCTTACTTGTTTCTATAAATGCTTGGAAACCATCGGTGAGATCATTGTCTGTCAGAGACTGTATATACACCAAAACCTTACGATATCTGCAGAAAAAAAAACAAGTAATTCAATTCAAACTTTATAGTATATCACAGAAACATAAATCACTGCCTACACATACAAATAAAGTATACATGTGAAAAATACAGTAGGCCTATATATGGGGCCTATGGGATTTCACCCGAAAATTGAAACTTTACATAAATTCATAGGATAAATACTACTACAATACACTGCAGTACTATACTATATTACATATTACATGTATTGTCAAAAATAAATTTTGAAATTTACTTAACATAAACATAAATTCTAAACTTGAACATAAAAATTAGATTATATAAAAAGTGTTCACCCATTATTTTACCACAATAAATTATTTTAAAATAATATTTTTAAAGAAAACATTGTACATGTTTAGAAATTTTAATTTAAATTTTCATTAATTTTTTGAATATATAAATATCAGAGTAAACAGTTTTAAATTCAAAATGTATAGGATTTCAGTCTGTATGAGACTATGTTTTTTTTTCCTGGTTGAAATTTTAATTAACAATAAAAGGTCTGACTTTGTGACCAACAACCACCTCCTACTGCCTTGAACTGAATTGACTTTCCATTTCATATTTGTTTAATAAAAGATATAAACACTCAACAACTAGGCCTGACCTAGTCTCAAAGGTGCTACATTTTGCTGTCTTCTAGAAAAGTAGGCCTACTGTAGGTTCACTCCCGCACGTGTCAAAAATTTGGGGAATATTGATGCGGGAATAAAAAAAAAAATTTCTGTGGCATCATTTGACATGTATTTCAATTCAACAGCATAAAAAACAATGTAATTTTGTGACTGGAAATACATTTTGTTTAAAAAAACATTAAATTAAACCATTTTTTATACAATATTTACCTTACAATATTCTTGCCAAAGAGAAACGATCCCTCCCTCATCGATAAAAAAAAAACAATATTATATTGTTCCAATAAAAAAATTTAAAAAACCATTAAAAAAAAAAAAGAGTGACATCTAATAATTTTTTCTATGTGCCCTAAATACAGATGAAACATCATGACTATGCATAGGCCTAGTCCTACGTTAATGCACTTCAGAAAGGTAAGTACGATATACCACTGTACTGACACTGACAGTGGGAAATTGTTTGTACTAGGACCTAGGGCCAGGCCTAGTCTTTAGTACAATAGGTCAAATAGCCCAATAGTCCGTAGCATGAAAAAAATAGGCCTAGGACTAGGTAGGTCTAGCCTACCTTCTTGCTAGGCCTAGCGCATTTAGATACTGAATCCTGGTCAACAAAAACAAAAATAACCATTTTTATATAATAAAAAGATAGTAGGGCCTATGCTAAATATCACATTTGGAAATTACTTGTCTGCCAGGTCTTTTGGTGATCCAGAAGAAGACAGTAAGGTGGAAAGTTGTTGCCGTGCGGACGCAGCCATTTTGAAGAAAGTAAATTCCAAAAGGAAAATTGTCAGACAAATTTATTAATAGTTTTATCAATTAAAACAATATATAAAAATAGAAATCATAAAAAATAATTATTTAAAAAGCTAATATAATGTATTTTCTATTTCTACGATGTTTTTTTATAATATATAACAGTTACTTTCAAGCCTAATTTTTTTTTAGTGGCATAGCTTTCATTATGGGATAGTAATGGTGGGCGCGTGATTTTGAACAAATTTCACTAAATCAACTGCCCGAAACTCCCTTCCTAAGAACGATTTTTGATGATCTATACTTTAGGTGAGACCTGCAGCTCTTTAAGTATTTATATGTTATGTATTTAAGCATTTTATTCCATTGATAAATGTCAAAATATGTGTGAAACCTAGGCCCGACATAAGGAACCCTCCCGATCACGGATGTTGTCAATACACTTCGTGTCGCATTGTCACTGTGCAGCTAGGCTAGCCCCTGGTAATACATTTAGTATGATAATAGCTAAGGCTTAGCTTAGCATAAGTCAATAAATCTAGATTAAATTGTATTACACAATAAACCCAATGATATCAGAAGAATTTATATCTGGGCCTAGTAGGCCTACCATGTACGCTTTTAATTTATTCATCCAAGCAAGGTGGTGGTAGACAGAAATTCTTTTCTACAATAGTACAAGTTTACAAGCAGGGGTAGAAAAAAAGAATCACGCAGGTCTGCATGGCCCTGTCTGGGGGAAGGTAGGCCTATAAATGTTCAACAAGGTGTCAGGGTTGCCTAGGCTAGCGGCTAGGCCTGGTTAGGTTAGTAGATAGGCGAGTGACCTTGTCTTGATGTTGACGTCATTTTTTCACCCTTCCTAAGCCTATACATGCCAGACTGTATAGTAAGGCCTGCGCAGGGAATGATTATATCCTCCTTATACTTGTCAATATGCAAAACAAACTTCTTTTTCGTGCAGGCGATATCTATGATTTATCTTGTAGCTTACGAAGAAATACCGCAGCAGGCCGACTTAACGGCACGGAGCTTCACGCAACCCACGTGCTGTGTATCGATTAAAAAATACTCCGGCAGGGAAACCAAGGGTTCACAGTTTCTAAAAAGAAGAGCATGTTGATTGGCTGAAGACACGGCACTTGGACTTTTTTTTGTGTATACAAAACAAGCGTACTATGCCTACATTGAAATTTATGCAATAAATAATAAAGTTAAACAGAAAACTTGGGTGTAAGCAGGGTAGTATAATTTTGTATACCTCCCTGGTGTATGTAAGTGTCTTATTTTGTGAGGGAAAAATAAGTATAAGTATAAGTATAATATGTATATCAGGGAGGTATAAAAATAGAAACATTTCCCTGTATATATATTCTTTACCAGCCCTCCTGCACTAAATTGCCCAGGCAACCAAAATGGGAGGCCTTGACGGAAATTGTTGATGGACAGATTATCTGTCATCTTTTAACCATTTTTTTAAAGGAAGCACAATATAGCACACTAATATTAACATTAATGCTATCTACTTTTATATTACTTTACAATAATGCAGAAAAAATCCGCCGGAATAATCTCAATTTTCCTGAAAAACGAAAAAATTAAACCCGGAAGTATATGAATATTCAGTATTGACTTCCTATTTGCATCGCTTGTGATGATGCTCTAGAAGCCTGGACAAAGGACGATCTTGTTGAAGTTGTCTCAAAATTTAGCGCTCTTTTAGAATATGATCGTTAACCGATAGAGGGTGGGCTGCTAAGGTTATGGGTTCTGACGATCTTAAGTAAACAAACAAAGGTTGTTCAAAGACGGCGGTGTTTTTGCTCTCCTTGCCTTATAAGGACTAATGGACAGATGGTCTTTAGATAATTATTTCGAGCTCTCTCCTCTTATTTTTATACCTCCCTGGTCAATGAGTCAAGGATAGATCATTACTAAAAATATTACAAAAAAATAAATTTTTTTTAAAGATGCATTGTCCTCTGAAATTGACAAAAAAAACCATTTAAAAAATAATTTTTAAATTACTCATATTGCAGTAGCATACAATTTATTACCTTGAGCATACAAATTTTCGTACCTTGATTTTTATACTTGATATTAAAATGATAATAAAAATATCCAGTGACTGGAAGTGTTTCCATCCTTTTTCACTGTAAAATTATGGGTAAATATTTTTTGAATACACTAATTTCTATGATCAAGTTCATAGTTTTTATGTTACTTCACAAAATGACCAATAATGATTTTTATTTATTTATTTTTTTTTTTGTATTTTGAATGGGACAATATGCCTTTAAATTGTAGCTTCCATTATCCAAAAATGTATTTTTGTTATTTGTAGGAATGCATTGCTACCAGCTATTGGATGACATAAAGTATATTTCTTAGAACAAATATAATCATTTGAGCTCTGGACATAGAGGACTCATCATTAAACATGTCCAGTGGTGGCACTCAAAACACGAGCAATATGGATACCAGTAAGAACGTCACAAAAGCTACCACACAGGGACAAACCGTCAGTGTAGTTGGTAAGCCTGGACAAGTGGTAACGACGAGTAAAGGAGAGACCCTTGTGCTGTCTGCTCCAAATTTAACATCAAGTGCTGTTCCCGTATCACTGAACACTTCAAAGCCTGTGATCACAGTATCTGCATTGCCACCTGGTGCAAATTCACCGGCCGTGCAGGCTATTTTGAAACGGAGCTTTCCGACGATGGCACAAAATCAAGTTTTGACCAAAGTGATAATAACTAAAAACCCAAACACTAATAGAATTGTATCGGCCTCAGTTGCTTCAACTACACCAAAGTTAACATCTGCAATTTTACAGGCAGTTGACGGGAAAGTGTTAACACCGGGGTCACCAGTCAAGGTGGTTACTGTCACTCAGGGCAGTCTACTGAACACTAAGAACATTGTATTAACAAGCAGTGCAATGTCCCAGCTTATGGCTGCTCAGGCAGTCACCCCCAGTTCAACGCAGGTTAAAAGTCCTTTGAAATCAGTATCCACAACACCAAAGAAGATTGCTCCGGCCCCTCCAAGACCACAGCAAGTTATCATAAAGGGATTGGTATCAACGGCCAATACCATAGCAAAGACAACACCTTCAGTAACAACAGCAATAGCAAGTGGTGTTGTAAGTAGAATTATCTTTCATGGTTCTATGTTTCTACTCTTTTGTGTGTTTATTTTTTAATAACATTATTTAAAGCAAACACATTGTTCCAAACAGAGGAAAGCAAACACCTATCCTTGCTGTAGCTATCCTAAATGGAATTGATCTTGTTTCTTCTCTCTGTTCTTATGCTCTTTGTTTTTGTTAAAAACTTTTCTTACTCAATCCACTTTGTTCTTCTTTTCTTTAATATTTATTCTCATTCTCTCATGTTTTTCGCATCTGTATCATTCATGTTTTTACTCGATTTCCTTATTCCTCTTAACCCCTCTTTATCCTCAATATTTTCTTCTTATCCTTGATCTTTTTTCCTCGTTATTCTTATTGTTTATTTTCTTATCCTTCCTATCCCTTTTCTTCTCATTTTTTCTGTTGATGTTCTTATCCTACTGGTTTATTTTAACCTTTTCATTCACATTCTTTTCTTTCATCTCCCATATGGCTATTTTTTTTTCTCATCCTCTTCATCCGTGTTCTCACCTTGTAGCAAAATGCATCTGCAATTAGTAGTCTACAGCAAGCTGGCACCTCACTGACATTCACCAGTGCTGGCAATCTGCAACCCATTCAAGTGGCTGGCAACAAATTTCCGTACATACGTCTGGTCTCAGTGCCATCATCAACAATTTCAACAAATACACAAGGTACAGTATAGGAATTTCCTGCTTTATTATTGTTTTAATATATTTTCCTAGTGTTAACATGGCTAAAGAAGATAATTACAAAAGTTAATTACAGTAGGAAAAGGTAAAGTATAATATGTAAAGTGTGCCAACAAAGTTTTTGGAAGGAGATTTGGAAATGACAATATAAGTGGTACTAGTTTGAGGAAGCCTTTGTTAAAGAGTGGGTTGTAAATGACCAGAGGTCCAATGTACACATGTGGCCTGTGTGCACTTTAAAGAACCCTTTGCATCTTTCAGAAGAGTAAGGGGTTGCCCTGATGCTCTGGTTTATTTAAGCGGCTGTCGTGAAATAATGTGAGTAGTAGTAAGCACCTCTCTATTGCTGCCACAGAAGTCATTCACCACACCCTAATGCAAGAACAGCAAAATGCAATGAGGATTAATATGGTAACAAAAAAAATGATGACAGTGAAGATCATAACATACTGAATTGTTTATTTTTTAAAGCTAAAAATATAGTACAACATGTCTCTGGAAATAAAGTGATACTGTCAAATGCAAGTGGTCTTCTGCCTCAGCAATATCAAATGCAAACAGTACCAATTGCACCTGCAACACAGGTCAGTGTAGCCTCTTGTTAGTAATTACAGTGTTTTTTACATGGTCGCTGCAGATTTAAATGATTTGAAGGCTTTGAATGAAGTTGTGAAAAATGCTATACACTACCCAGAATAGAGGGATTTTGCAATGATTGTTTACTTGCGGTCACGTGACCTAACTTGGGTATACATAAACAAAAAAAACACCATTCCTATAGGAAATTTCATTCCATATCTTGCGTTGTCATTTGAAAATACACAGTTCATTGAACTTTTTGTTTACTTTAGGTCCAGCATGCTCGGACTGACTTGACTTACATTCAGGTCTATCTGACAGCATTGTCTTTAGTTCATTGATGAAGCATCCAGTGTAATCTTTAAGTAGATCTATATGCGTTTTGGCCAGTCTCCCCAATTTTTGTTTAGTTGTGTGTTTTTTTCTGTTATACTTTTTGTAGTGTGTTGCATGTTTTTATATAAACAGTTCTTTCATTTCAGTGTTGTTATTGGTCAGAAATGCTCAGTGTCAAGTTTCATGTGACAAATGTCATGTGGCAAGTCACAGATATTTGTCATATAAAACACAAATTGTCCCTTTGTACTTATTATAACATGCAAAGGCTATTTGTTTACTTCCTACAGATTGTAATGAAGTCGACGGCATCATCCACTACAACAACTGCCAAACGAATGATTATGCCAAACAGGCCACTCCAGATCCAGCCCAACACAGTCGGTGGACAATTACCTGGGAAAATTAGCATTCCAGCGGGGACAACGCTCTTGGCAGGGAACAGCATTCCCCAGAATATTGCTGTTTTACCTTTACAGTACATTGCACCTGTAAGCAGGATTATTGTTAAAAGTTTTTTACATATGAGGCTTATCATCCCAAAACCAGCATTAGTGACCAAATCATGAAAGTTGACTATTTAATATATTCATATTTTCCAAACAGTAAGCTTAAAAATGATGTCATTTAATGGGATTGACTTACTATTGCCAAAGTTATGAGTAAAGGTTTTATGGCTTCTAGGTACTGAAGTATATAAAACTGCCGAATTCTTATGCTAACTACACAGGTTTTTGAATGGCAAGCCTCATATTTTCTTGTTGTTGTAGACACTGTATTACCAACAGTGATTAACCTGAAACTTCTTGTGATTGAACAAATCATGTTTTATGTCAGACAGTGCTTTTTTTTATATTTAATCTATATTTTTGTCATCATATTTTAGGTTGGGCAGCAGTCTCAAAATTGCTCAACGTCATCATATATTCCAATTTCAACCAAGGCACCAACTACAGCAGGGCCACCAGCTGTTCGGCACAATGTCAACGGGTGAGTTAAATACAAGTGATTATCTATCACTGTGGCTTCCTATAAATCTGTACTGTTTGTGTGTCAATAGTAGGGCCTTTATAGCAAGGTTAGATTCACTAGGTTCAACCTATAGCAAGGTTAGATTCACTTGTGTTAAGATGTCTATGATTTTGGTAAAAAAAAGCTTGGGAAGTCTTAACATTTAACTTGTGTCATTCATAACATTTTGTCATGTACAGTTAAAGTTGCTGAAGTTGACTCTGCCTAACTCGAATAATTTCCAAGTCGATAACGGTAAAGTAATGCAAGTTTTTGAAAGATTGTATGAGTAAGCAGCCCTGATAATGGTTGCAACAATCATTTCATTATGTTGGATTAATTTGTCAATGTTACATTTTTTTTTTATGATAGCAGCAGTCAACCAGAAGCACCAGGGACACGGCCTAGGAAGCCATGCAATTGCACAAGATCTCAATGTTTGAAATTGTAAGTAGATATGTTACTATCACTATATTTCATTTTCATTTGATTTATTTCGTCCAAAAAACATTGAAATTGACAAACACAAGATTACAGAGAGCAAAAAACGAAACTCAGTTGGCCGGACAGGATTGCTAAAAAGTGAACTGAATTACTGTCTAGTGGCTCTCCGATGCCAGTGAGAACATAGAATTAAATTAACATAAAATATTCTAGAAAAATAGGCCTATCAATAAAATTTAAATTTAAAAATATACATGTACAAAATCATCAGTGAAATCGGTCAATAGTTAAAGAGAAAAAACATAAAAGAAAAACTATCTAAAAGAAAAACTATCAATCATGTCACATCTTTCCTTTTCAGACATGTAAAGGCCAACTCAGACAGCGTCGTACGACGCAGCCCGACGCGAGTTGTTGTCGTGTCGGGTGTGTGTGAGTTAAACGCAGACGCGATGGCAGTCGCATCGTAGAATATTAAACATGTTTAATATTTCTCACGACGGCTTAAAACTGTCCCCGACGATAAATCGAGTTGGGCTGCGTCGGTCGACGCTGTCTGAGTTGGCCTTAAGACAACAATCCACCTTGTTACTCCAAAGTCTTATCAATAAGGGGCTTGTCATACCAAAACCAGTGTTAGTGACTAAAACAAGAAAATTAACTTTTTAATATATTCATATTCTCCACATTATAAGCTTAAAAATGATGGGTCATTTACTGGAGTCAACTAAATAATAAGTTATGAGTAAAATTTAACAGCTTCTCTGTACTATAGTATGCAATACTACCACATTCTTATTAGTAATAACTGAGTTTAACATTTAGCGACAGTACGCTGGTTTTGGGATTACAAGCCTCATCTATATCTATTAAGTAAAAAAAAAACTCAAGTACAGTAACATTTGGAAGTTGGATTCGTCTGTCAGATTTTTTTTACTATTAGGGAGTGGGGGAAGAGGTTGGCCTTCTAAATTGAGAACAAATCTGATTTTTTGTAATGCTCATGTGCCTTGCTCTGAATTATTTGCCTCTCAGATACTGTGACTGTTTTGCTAATGGAGAATTCTGTAGCAACTGTAATTGCAATAATTGTTTGAATAATTTGGCTCATGAGGATGAGAGAAGCCGAGCCATTCGCTCGTGTCTCGAGAGAAACCCACAGGCTTTCCATCCGAAGATCGGTAAAGGACGAGGAACTGCCGGGGAAAGGCGGCACAATAAAGGTTGTAACTGCAAGCGCTCAGGCTGCTTGAAGAACTATTGCGAATGTTATGAGGTACAATAAATATTTTATTTATATTTACATGTATTTTAATTTAACTGATATGATATTAGGCCAAATCATGAATATTCATTCATTGGGAATATTATAGCTATTTCTATGCTAGGAATTTTATTGTTTAATATTGAACCTTAATTTTGCAATTCCCTCAATTCTCAGGCAAAAATACTCTGTTCATCAGCATGTAAGTGCTATGGTTGCAAGAATTTTGAAGAGAGTCCTGAACGCAAGACTCTGATGCATTTAGCTGATGCTGCAGAGGTCAGGGTTCAACAACAGACAGCAGCCAAGTCAAAACTGTCACAATTCCAGGACTTTCCATCAAAACCGCCGATCACAAACGAGTCTGGTGAACGGTCAGTTGTCTTGCTTCATTTGTACTAAATAATTTTTATTGTGAAAATGCATTCACATTATGATGAATTTTTTTGTATTAAATCTTTTCTTCAGGCTTCCATACTCATTTATAACAAACGACGTGGCCGAGGCCACCTGCCAGTGTCTTTTAGCGCAGGCAGAGGAGACGGAGAGGAACGGAGGTGCCTCAAACATTGGGGAGCAGCTCATCTTGGAAGAGTTTGGTCGATGTTTGAAGCAAATCATAGAGTCGGCAGGAAAAACGAAAGGAAACGGTAACATGTGACCATGTATCAGCACCCAGAAAGGAAGATGAGTGTGCGTTCATGCATGTCAATTGAAAGGCATTTATATCACTGCCACGAACTGCTTTAATAAATGACACCAATTGGCAATGTGGCAGCAAGGATATTCAAGCAAGCGTGTTTAGCTAGGATGAAAGCAGTGATTGATTGACCCCCCAGCTATGGCAATAATTCATGACACATGGATCTTCATGTAAACGTGTTGAGCTTCGGATGTAGGCATCAAATGATTGATCCTCCAGCGATGGCATTAGTATTAACAGCACAGATCTTCAAAAAACATCAGTTTGGAAATAAGCATTGATTGATCGATCTCCAGCAACAGCATCATTTATGACTGGATGGATTACACATTGAGCTTGGAGGCCGGCATCATTTGACTGATACTTCAGCAATGTCTCATGACTCCATGACTTTTAAACAAACATAGTGCTTGAAGGTTTGCTTCGATTGGTTGATCCTCCAATGATGCATCGTTTAGGACATATTGATGCAGCTAAGAACTACATGAAGTAGCATTGCTAAGCATTTAGATGACCTCATTCTCATTCCTGGTAGAGGTGAATACAGTAGTATATTCAACTGGTATGAAATAAATAAAGGATCCCAAATGACACTTTCCTGGGGTGATGTTGGTTGATTCTTGCTTGGTTAAAATTCACTGCCATTATCAAGTTTGCAACACATGGCCAAGTAACAGCTTTATTTTAACCTACAGCATCTTACCTGAAGCTTATTTCCTAAATTACATATGTTATTGTTATACAATTTGTTGAAACACCACTGAAATCAGGTAGAGTAATTAGATGTAAAGACGAACTTAGCGTGGCATTATTTAATAACAGTGATACTGCAGGAATTTTTGGTATGTATATGTATCACAGTTACTGGCCTTTTTGCCTGTAGCTATGGTGCCCATTCTCAAGTGGGTTGGATCTGTGGTTAGGTAGTCAAGTTCCCACCTTCCAACCCAATGGTCCTGGGTTCACTCCTGGTGAAATACCTTTTTCACAACCAACAGCAACTTCTCTAACCCCAAGCTTCAAAACTTAGTTAGTGGAAAGCATTAAGAGTCACAACATTATTAGCTTGCCTAGGTGGACCACCCTCATTCAATAGGGTGTAAACAAAATTAATATATCTTTCTTTTTTTTTTTAAATAATAGTCATTATTTGGTTTACAATTTAAATTAAAATGTTAATATTTTAAAACTATTGAGTTTATTATCTGGTATGGTACTTAATTTTTTGCCTCTTAAAAAAAGCAAAGCTTTTAATTAATGTATGCTATACCACTTATTTAAATTATGTACATAAAATTCATTCAGTTTTTATAATTGTTCCCATTATTACACTAAACTGCTATTACTCGTATTATTTTGCATTGAGTGATTCAGGTCTTTTGAATGAATATTCTTAGACTCATCAACCAATCTCACCACCATCTCTGTTATATTCAATGAACCTTTCCAAAATGACCAATTAGGAATATTCAGTAGGCATGTACTGCAATATGTGCATGTTCCACGAACACAATCCACAAGACTGTCCTAATTCGACGTGCTGCTGTCACTAGGCTAGACCTAGATTGTTTTATAACTTACAAACTATTTGAATTCCGTAGAGACATTGTGCTTTGCGTAGCAGCAGTGGCTAACCAATAATCAACCGGCTCATGTTTATGGGAAAGGTTCTTTGGAGAATTCAATTGCTTTAATCTTAGCATTCTTAATGTTCATTTAGTGGTGAAGTCTTGTGTCAATAGTATAAATGTTTGTTGAATGTTGAAAACATCAGTTGATCTATTGTTCTTATATTTATTTAAAGTCTAAACATTAGGTCCCATTTACACTACATCGACTTAGGGTCATAAGATGTCAAATGGTGATGGTGAACTACCAGCTTCTAGCTACCACCAGAATGTCACAGACGAATCTGTAACTGCAACCATCTTATATTCGGCTACGCCTGTCTCTTATACACATCATTAGCATGAGAATGTGGCAGCATTATATACTTTAGTACCTTTTCTCATAACTTTGGTAAAATTAAGTCAATTTCTAATAAATGACCCTTCATTTTAATGTGGAGAATATGAATAAATTAAAAAGTCATTTTGCATTTGTTTGGCCACTGATGTTGGTTTTAGAATGGCCTGCCCCATATTGTTACCAGCATTCAATATCTTTTTTCCTCATTAGATAACACCATTCATAGTGTTTTTTGCATATGCCTTCAATTGGCTGTAATCAGTTTCAGGATTTTTTATGGTAAAATGTCTGTAAATTAAGGAAAACCTAATTGTTTTGAGGTATGCTCATTAAAAGTTGATAACTTAATTGTTGTTTTCATTAAATTGTTTACTTTTTGCCACAGACTTTTCATTAATATGATGAAGGAACATAGTGGTATGATATTTATAAGACAAAAACATTTCAATATATAATTTGCTTTTGCACATTAACTACTGAAAATTTATTTTGTGTTATTGTAATTTTTATTGTTGGCAATTGTATGCATTGCATACTGATGTTAATAACTTGTATTATTGATGATTATTATTGTCATAATTAAACGTTGAACATCCAATTATTCAGTTTCTAAGTTAGGAAGTAAGATAATGCAATTGAATATCCTTATCTACCTGATAAGAAAAATAACAAAGGTTATTATTTTATCAATAATTCATATAATATTGGTTTTATTCATATCTTTTTGATTGGTTGGCCAATAATTTTGTTCAAATAGTCATAACAGTTGAGTAAATGAATTTAAATGTTTTGTAAGCATGAACTTATAATTTAAGTCTTATTAATATTATTTATCAAATACTTGCCTCCTTATCATATCAAATAATTATTCTTTTTTATATGGAATTTAAGTGTAAACAATGTTTCTTACTTTTATGTTCACAGTACGAATCCCTTTTTACCCACGACGGAGCATTATACAGTATGTTAATAGGGAAAAGATTTTGATGAAAAAAGTTGTGAACAAATTTTGTGTAAATAGACATGAAACTATTTGAGAGAACCGAAAAATATTTTCTGTATAACGACGAGTGTGAAGACGAAGGACGCTGCCGTGTAATGGCAAACATTCTAAGCTCCTTTGGAGTTGATGAATTTTTATTGTAAGAATCGATTTTGTAGAATTGTATATTGTACATATATATGACTAAATATGTACCAAAACCTGTATAGTCTGATATGGTGACGTGGGTTGTGACTAGACAGAATTGCTGTACTATGGAATAGATTATGAAATTATTACAAGAAAATTGTTTAGTGTTTTTTGTTTATTTATGCTGTTCAGTTTTGTTTGAATTTACCTATTGTGAAAACATTACGGTAACTCCAGACATGTGTGCAGTGTTTGGTGTGATAGTCTGTGAAGATAGTTTATTTGTGTGGTTGTGACTCATGTGAAAAAAACAGCTAAGACTGCGCAGGTTAACATAAGATGTCAAATGGTGATGGTGAACTACCAGCTTCTAGCTACCACCAGAATGTCACAGACGAATCTGTAACTGCAACCATCTTATATTCGGCTACGCTTGTGTAATAGAAGAATTTGAAAAGCTTAATTGAGGTCCGGATACGTCTAATTTGAGATGGCTTGAACATGATTGAATCTGATATACTACAGAATGTATAGGGAGAGTGTTAAAGTAGTTTCTTAGACCTTGTTTATTTAAACTACAATATTGTAATATACAGTTAAAATCTCGTGAAAATTTAGTGTTCACCCATTCTAAAGGCAAATACTGTAGTCTTATGGATGCTAGTTTGTTTTATGACGCAGTTAAACTTTGGAACTCGCTTCCCAGCTTCGGAATTTCCCACCTCGTATCCTCGTAAAGATGATAAATGCAATATAAATAATTTTCTCCCTATAAATATTGTTTTTTGTACTGTTCCTGTTTTTGATTTTTATTGCATGTATAACCCACAGCTCGTTAATGTTGATTCTTATTTTAAATATGTTGCTAACAAAAAGCCACAAAGTCCATCGGTGAAAAATCGTGAAATAATGTGTGTATACAGTATACACACTGGAGACAGTCGTCTTACTACTATTTGCGTTAAGTTCACGAAGTTCTTTAATCTGCAGAATGGTTTCTTAAATTCTTTTCATAGTCTTGATTCGAATGATTGAATCAATGGAGACGGCACAGCTGATGAAGTTTAATGTTCCTGCACGGAATTATAATTTAAACGCTACGCAAACCGATCTTCTTTAATTTCATTAGTAACGCACGGCGACCGAATTTGCGAGCTTGGCACGCGATGATTAGCATGCAAAGATCTATTTGTTGATTGACTGATTAAATCGTATGTTTTACTACATAAATTGGGAATAACACATTGAGTTCATTTTCAAGCACTTATCGAAAGGAAACATGAAAATAACGGAGAAACGGGAAAGTAATTGGAAGAAGATTCCAATTCTTTGTTGATTACTTAAATTGATTGATTATAAAGTGGCAGTCCCAAGCGATTTATCAATGAGCCCGCATTTATCATTCATTGAATGACGAAGATGTAAACATCTCGCTCTAGTCTGTGGCATAATCATATAGCATTACTGAAAGACGGCGTAGAGTCTCGATCCTGTCTTGTTCAAATGCTTAAAATGAGCGCTCATCATATCGATCTCTGTTATTTGCGGTGTATCGTAATCGCTGTTAACAACTGGTGTCTTGCCGTCACCGTCGTACAGAAGTACAGTATACTGTGCTTTTGAAAACATGGTAGGTGCGTCAGGGTGGAGCCGATTATTTATATATAAAAAATTAAAAGGCAAAATATTAGAAATAACATTGGAAGACAAGGCTATCAGTTAAAATTAGAAATAAAATGAAACGAAGGATTAAGCATGGTCGTATCTCCCATCACCTACGTCGTTTCTGCAAACTGGATTTGTTGTTTTCGAGTCAGCAAACTGTCGTTCGGCAAACTGAGTTTCTGCAAAGTGGACCCGGTAATCTGGCATTCGACAAACCGGGTTTCAACAATCTGGCCTATAGACCCGTTCAACTACGCATATGCAAAAGAGTGTAAACAATCAGTTGCTTTAATCGGAATTGAATTTCCAAACCCCAGTGGCCTAGTTGGTTAAGGCGTGTGCATAGACAGCAGAAGGTTCGGATTTGAATTATTTACATTATCATTTCGTGACTTCGAGTGTGTACAAACCTCAGCCAATTGTGTTTATAATGGTCTAATGTGCTCTTCTTCAGTTGATACAACTAATGTTTAAAAGACATGCTTCAAGTACGTGTTTAAATTTTATTTATTTATCTAATTTTAAAATATAACAATACGCTGCAATGTACTGGTAATAAAATAACTCAAACAGACAGGATTTAAACATTTGTAATTTACAAGACAAGGAATAATTTTTAATTACAATTGTACCACACCGTACCGATATTCTACGAATCAATAGTTATTGGAAATGACGCAATCAAATATTGAAGAAATGTATATAACTAATGTTTGTGTTATATTTTAATTCTTTTATTAAATCTTGTTCTTTACTCACTCCCTCCCATTCCATTTTCTTTCAGTACTCTTTGGCTCCCACTGAAAAAAATCGGTGGGGGTTCGTGGAAACGTTATACCCGTACTTTATCAACGGTGCATTACCATTATACTTTAACGTCTCGGAAGTATCTCACGTCCGGGGGTATAGGTAGTGAGGCTGGGTTTAAACTCTCGTTATTGATATTCAAAATCAAATATCTGTCTTCTTATAAACATTTTTTTTCTATTATATATTGGTTCGTTTTTTTTTCTACAAATGCCTAAAACTTTCTAATTTGACATTCTTTTAACAGAACATTATATCTAAAAGTATTTTACTTGTACAAAGATATATGAAGTTTATTCCAACAATTAATTAAATTATAATAAGTTAATTTGAGCAGTTATACATACAATTTCAGTTTACTCTAAATGAGCCTGCCGAGGACAATACTAACAATTAAAGTGTGCATTTGCACCGTTTAAATTCTAGGCAATAATTAATTGTATTTCAACATAATTTTATTCACAATAGCAGCACACAGGCTACGTGCATTACTTTTCACCAATCAGCTACTCAGAATGCAACATATTAATTTTATACAAAACGCATCACGTTCACAGTTATTTTCACAAAATGAGGTAAGAAATCTCAAACAGATTAGTACAAAACCATAATGTACCAATACTGCTCAAAACATAGGCTCTGCATAGGAAACATCATGTCCACATAGATTGTATATTAAAACGTTTCCATTAAAATGCGCCGCCTCCAACAAGCGTTGTAGATTACCATGGTAATAGGGACACGCGGACTACATACATCCACAAGATTCGACTTGCATGTTGGGATAGTTCCGGAGTAAAACGTTCATTTCTTCGTCCAAATACAAAATGCTGATTGATGACATTTTTGTCGGTACGCAGCACGGTGCCGGCACTTGCACTCCCATAGATTTCACCATGCTCAGTATTAGTGCGTTGTTCGTAGGATTAAGTGACTACAAAGAAAGTAATATCAAATAAAATAATTTTATAAATAATGTAGGTAATTGCTATTATATTTTAAGTATGTATATATACAATTAACGGTATCAGTTCGTCCAAGACAACAGGTCGAAACAAAATTATTATTTATTTATCATCTTCATATTACTGTATATCATAGAGAGAGATGTTTTTATATCACGTGACAGTAAGCCTTGACTGTTGATAAAATTATAATCAAATATTGAATACAGTTTTGACATCATCATCACAATCATCATCATCATCATCATCATCATCATCTTCATCATCATCTTCATAATCATCGAGAGATATTGTCACGTAACCGTAAGCCTTGAATGTTGATTTTAAAATTCACAATCAAGTCGTTAATATTGGAAACAGTGTTTTTTATATTATAAATATAAAATTTGTCCGTAAGGTCAGCTTTCCATAAAATTGCTACAATGTCACTGCAATCGCTCAATTGGGAAAGTTCCCCGATTCAACTGACTGACCAATCAGCATCGCCGACAGCTGTGGCGATAAAGTGTAGCGATTTTATGGAATCCACCACTTACGGTACCACTTACTTTTTGAAGTGGATATGGGCACGATCCAGCACAGTAATTGGGCGTAAATAATTCTGGTGCAATAACGAAACTTTCCCAACCAAGATCCTTGAAGTTAACACTAAGCTTTCGGAGCGAGCAGAGTCCCTCTGTGTTTTTGTAGTCCTCATTTTCTGGTTTTTGCAAATGCACTATTTCATCAGCTTTGTTTGATAGGGGTGTTAAAGGTTTAGTCGTTTCCTGGCCGAATGGAATGACGCCATTTTTACGCCTGTTTTTGCGCCTCTTGGTGTGTTTTCTCTCTTTTCGCCGCCTGGAATTCTGATCGAGAAAGGCGGGAAATTTAACTTCTGGTGACGGGACAACTTCTACAGGTGGAGCAGGCGGGTACTCATTTGTCATTAAATATATGTAATGATCTGACTCGTTGATAGGCTTTGGTTCAGGGAGAATAACGCTTCTTCTTTGTCGACTGTTGATGGTGCTTTTCATGGTGTCTGATAATCGTTGGAAAGGCATCGATGTCAAATCAGCGTCTACGGCTGTGTCTTCGACGTGAACAAGAATAAATGGTCGTCCGCGCTTCTGTAACATTTTCTTCTTAGACATCAACCTATCCCACCAGTCGTTTTTATGATCAATTTCGTTATTTTCATCTGATTTTCTGTTCCTTATCTTGAAGGATACTCCTAATACTGCCCTCTTTGTTAACCCTTCGGACAGCTGCGAAAGTATTGTTTTGATGTCTATTTTTTGCCACCCATCGCCCTCAAAGTCATCTATTCCGAATGTTCCTACTTTCAGACATTGGTTCGGATTCTGTACATCGTACACAACAATGACCAATTCGCTCATACCCGTATTGTTAAACTGTGACGGCTGCAGTGGTTTACGGTTGTTGACATAAAGCTCGGCTTTAATAATATTTTTCTTCTCACTCTTCGGTTTTAACTTCAAAACGAACATGTGCTTTTCTCCGCAAGTAGATTCTGCAAGAAAAAAAGAAAGTTTATGTAATGATGTTTATGTTTTGATTTTCACAATTTGTACATAGTCTTTTTCGGAGTGGATAAATATGGTTTAAATTGAATAAAAAATATTTTTCCCATCTGGTTTTTCTTCAAGTTTCAATAAAATGTGTTATGGATCGCGGTATGATGTTCCTGAATAATTGCAAGCACATGATCCGTATGCAAACCAGGTGCTGTATTATTGGCCAATGCTATGAAACAAAAATTGGTTAAGGTAGCAGAGCGCCACCAATGTCAAATAAAAGTTGTACTGTTGCTAAATGTTGAAGTTTTTTTTTGTTTTTGTTTTTTTTTGTTTTTTTTTTTTTTTGCAAACGGTTTTTTAACATCTGAACTAAAAAACTTTTTAACGGGATTACATATCACTTTCCGTAGCTTAATTCGCGATTATAACTCTTACTGAAGGCACGTTATTTCTAATGACTGAACCTGCACCATCGAGAGGTTCACACAGATACGTTGGCCCCTAAAAATCATAAACCACGAACTCTAAAAATAACAGTTGTCAAACGTTTGATTGAGAAGAAAGCAATGAGCGGGTTGAGGTTTTGTTGAGTTCTTATCTAAATCTATCCACAGGTGTGATACCTAGTAATTTGAAAGTTACTAAATGCTCAGGTGACAGGCTGTTGTTCTACGTTCTTGCTAGTTTAATAGAATCAGGCAAGACATGCGAAAGTTCTAACTTCACCATGGATGCTCTCGTGGGAACTCTTTTTTGGTGGGTTTTTATTTTAGCAGAAAAGCGCATAATTGATGATGCACCTTGCAAGAACTCATAGAAACCAAAGCTGTCATAAGTAATAGGAAGGGGACCATGATGGTACTTTGGCGCTCCTTACACTTATGATAAAGACTCTTATTTAGCGGTTAGGCTTATTATCGCCTATCACGAAACGATTTTAGGAAATGGCGGGTAGAACAGCTGAGGGATCGATCAATAATAAGTGACTTTATACGGGAATGTGTTATTCAGAAAAAGAACACATCATAATGTATAATGAATTATTTTTACGAGATAATGAATTTTGTAGACGATGAGTTGTCAAGATATATATAAACAACTATAATGAGTCGAATGATTTATATATTAATTACGACATAACCTAGGTATACTAATCCGGAGTGTCAATCAACCTTAACAACTGACCAATCATAACGGGGCCATGAATACGCGCGTGCCTGACAAACATACCATACCTACGTGTTGCCCCACAACGCACACGTTTTGCGCGGGGATCTTAGCAACATTGGGCGGGGGCTTAGCGGAAGGTCCATTAGGTCTATGGAGTTACGAAGTAATAGCTCCATAAACTTTAAGCCAGACATTTTCAGATAACCTTAATGATGTGATGATGATGAAATGAACCAAATCATAGATAAGCTAGCAGAAATATATGGCAATCTATGTTAATTAACTCGCTTTTAGGTTTGTTAGGTGTTGTTATTTAAGGCGCATTAAATACGCATGCGTCCGTAGAGCATGATAAACAAGAATCGATTGGTAATTTTGTCCTTTAAAGTGAAAATATAAAGAAATCGCTACAAATACAAAAGGCAATTTAGATGTAATCAGTGTAGTTCAGCCCTGTGAATAATCTATCACAATAATTGGAACAATGTGGCGATGGTCTTTGATTGATTATTCGTGCCCAACGGACACCCAATCGAAAGCAAGTAAATATCTTTCCTATTCGATTTCCATTCTTTCTAGAGTAATTTTCAGGTCCCTCGTTGAACTTTCAAGGGGTTCAGAATAAAAAATTTTAAAAGGGTCAATTTGTGGATGCCCTAATTTACAATGAGATCACTACAGATCTATTTTTGCGGAGGTTTTCCTAAATTTTAGCCTGTTCTTTATTATGTGTTGCCCGGTGAAGGTTAGACCTGTTAGGCCTAGCCCGCATGATGCTGGTGTAACGGAAATCCTGCCCTCTGAGGCACTTTGTCGTGATGATACCGAACCAGAATGGTTAGTTTGGCCTAGGTCTGGTTTACGTCAAAGACTGTACTTCTCCCATCGAAAAGTTCAAGTGCGTGTCCGTCAGAACACAACTATGATTAACGTTAATTAGACTTTGACTTTTAATTAGGGTTGTTGGCGTTATTATAATTGTGGCCAATTTTTTTAAATGAAAAAAATTATATTGAATTGTGGATATATTTTTTTTAGAACAGCAGTTTAAATATAATAATCATTTTAAATTGGTCTTCAATAATCATCTAAAAAAAAACAACGTCAACATGAATTAAGATTGTGAAGGAAACTTAACTGTGCAAGTGATATTTTGTTCCCGATTGCCCTTGATATGTATAAATTCATTAATTCTTTTTTTATTATTATTATTATTATTATTATTATTAATTCTTCTTTTTTAATAGTAGCAATAGTAGGCTATTAGTATTAATATTATTCATATTAATATTAAATTGCATAGAGAAGTTTGATATGCGCTATATAAGTATACAATAATAATAATTATATTATAATGATTATTTTAATTTCCAGTATTTTATTTTAAGTTTATCATAATCATCGTTGTTATTTGTTATGTGTAGGTAGGTCCTATTTATTATTAGGGGTTTAGTAACTTATTATTCTTATTACTTTCATTATTTATTACGATAATGTGTATAAGCATGATATTATTCATCGATCTGCGCATGCTCGGGCAATATGATTACCGGTATTATTAAAGTTCTAACAAAATGTGCTGTCAACGAATGCTACTACAGTCACGTAATATACTGTCATTTGAACCTGGGTATGTACTTTCGATTTGACACACAAAACGTTAATCTGCTGCAGATTCAACCTAAAAAACATAGGCCTAGTAGAAGATCACATGCGCACAAATTCTATACCGTATTGCTTTCTAAGAATTTTGTATATTTTTTAACATTTCTTTAAAATCCATAAACAAGCATAAAACACACAAATAGACCTTTCTGGGATTTCAATAACACATAGCCACTGACAAATCAGAACTATGGGCCAGGAATACGCGTATGTCCTATCAACACTCATCTTACGTATGTTTATGCTGTCGTTTTTTGGGGCCTTAGCAACAAAATTCAAAGAGCGCGTATTCTGACTTGATGAATCTGTCGTCCCTGAACATTTACCTGATTTCCGAAAGTTTGTGTGCAACCTGAGAAAAATGTGCAAATGAATCGGGAAAACAGAGGAAGCATACAGAATTATCGATGAATCCCGTGAGAAGAACACTGATAAGGAGAGATGATAGCTGGAGAAATACGTTTGGAAAAGTGTTTATGATGAGGGTAAGCTACATTACTGTAACGGCAGTAGATTCAGTAAAACCGTAAATTAAAATCACTCATTATCACCGTGAATACCCACAGGCACGTACACACACTCCCAGTAGCGGAAGAGGAGGGGCTACACAAACTCAATCGTCCGACATTATTAGGCCTAATTTATATTATTGTGAATAATTTAATAATACAATCATTTATAAAGAAAAGAATTGTGCAAAAAAAAAAAACAACTTTGCGATGATGATGATGATTGCGATGCCTGCTACTCAGTAACGATGTTTTACGCCAGTAGCATTAGGCTTGGTAGGCTACCTATTAGAAAAAAATACCAACAGTTGATAAATAAATGATTAAATGACGTTTGAATCAAATTATCATATCTTCATTGTAGTAGCTGCGAGCTTAAAATTAGTTTCTTTTTACTGGAACTGTTTACCGAAAAAGGGCTTCATCTCTGCCGCTACCAAATTCATTTCTCTACTATGTTTGTCTCTTCGTATTAAAATCAACTTTACAACGGTTCGCCACCTGCCAGGAGGCATAAAAATGATACAGTATTCAGACCTTTTCCACCTGACCGCAAGCAGGCGACTAATGTAAATTTAAGGTAAACTAAAAGTGCTCTACACTTTATCGAATAAGAACGCTAAGGGAACAGCTTTTGGTAATCTTGAGTCAACTTTTGGCAGGGTTTGTTTTTACCTGACGTTTGGTTTGTTTAATCTCCACTTGGTGGGAAATTAACGCAGACGTTTTGTTAGTTGATTGTCAATCAGAATTTTCTGCGGGTTTTATTTAATCGCTACTTTTTCGTGTTACGATGCTAAGCAGTGGCTTGATAGACCTACTGCGGTGCTGAGTCTGTCTACTTTTCCTAATTGTTCGATGGAATGATAAAATTAAAAGCTATTAAAGACCTGAGTGAAATGTAACAGGTGCTTATTTGGTTTTGTAACTTAACGATTTAAAAAAAAATTCAATGTGAACTTTTTGATACTGTACCACAGATCGTGTGATGGTATGTCATGTAATTCGTAGTAATCGATATAATGGAACAGTGAATCATAAAACCAATAGTTTTTACTTTATTTTGTTATTGATATTATTATTATTATTATTATTATTATTATTATTATTATTATTATTATTATTATTATTATTATTATTATTATTATTATTATCATCATTATTATTATTATTATTATTATTATTATTGTTGTTGTCATAATAATCATAATTATCATTGTTATCATTTTGACGAGAAAGTGTAGGCCCATAGTATGTCAAGTTTTATTTGCAGCTTAGAGAAAAGTGTTTACTGTATTGCTGCCAATCGTCACTCGTGGCGGAGACAATAACCCTAACTGTTATTGTTTGCATTATCTTATTTTGCTATTAAAAAAAAACAAAAAGAAACTAGTTATTTCTAGGAGTGATGTTTTTCCCTACCTGACATGTTATCCTACAGAATACTCAGTACGAAAAATTCCCAAGTTATCAGGGTGGGAATCGAACCACGACCTCCAGATAACTAGCCTGGTGGCACAACCACTAGGTCTACCGAGCTTCCACCTAGATTCCAATCCGAATTACTTGCGATTTGTTTTTGCAAGTATTTGGGAGCGTACCGGTACTGATTATATACCGTAACACATCACGTACCGGTATGGCAAAACATCACTCCTATGATATTTTCCTGAACACACATCGAAATAGATAATTTCTACTTCCACAATTATTGTGGTTAATTTGTTAGATTTTGTCATATTTTTAAAATGAATTTTATTTATTTCTAACTTATAATGCACGCAGCATATTGCGCTCTTTTAGGACTTGTCGAACTACAAAATCACATAGCGTATCTAGGTGTCTTAAAATGAGTTTTAAGTACTTGGTCGTGGTTGTTTTGCTTCGTACATACACAATGGGGGGAGGGGGGTCGGAGGTAAGATTGGGGTGTTTTTTAGAGGGCGCACACCCTCGCCCCCCTAGATACGCCACTGAAGAGCAGTCGATATTAACTGAAATTGGATGGCAAATAGGATCAACCAGGTATAGGCCCACAGATATAGATAAAACATTCTGCTGTGCTAAATTGGAGACATTGTTTTAAATTGTAATGTCTATAAAATCTGACAAACCACTCGAAAAATCGTTAAAAACATTGCTCATTCACAAAGATAAAATAGTGTATTTCCAACGAAATACAAATCGAAACATTTCCGTTTTCGCTTATTTAACGAAGAAAACACTCAGATTGGCTGGAAGCCAATTCCTGGGTCTTGATATGCCCGGACATTAAAATGGTATCATTTATGTTATTACAAATATTTTTGGTTAAGCGTGATCGTAGATGACCATCGATCAGTTATAAGGCGACAGGCCACACAACACTGAGTCTGCTGTACAGGAAGCCACTAATACGATACTGTTAAACCCAGGCTGGCAGTTGATTTAAGTGACATGTTTTTTGTATAACCAATTTAAGTGCCTTCGTACAAATTATATAAATCGTGTTGCTTCCGCACAATCTTTTTCACCCAATTTACGTGGCTAAATTTGTTTTCAAAATATACCGTAACTACTGTCGAATGAGGCAATGGGGATTGGAGAGGAAAACCTTTATAATCGTAAAGGAGGGAGGCGTTTAATTCTCTGACCTGTTACATACAAAACATCCCCTCTTACTCTTTCACCTCCATTTATTTCCATTATCATTAATATTATTAACTGTTATTGTTATAATCATCATCATCATAATTGTCGTCAGTATCATTATCATTGCAATTATAAACATCGTCATCATCTTTATCATCGTCGTCATTATTTCTATCATTCAATATTATTAATATTACATTATAATGTTAGGCTTCTATTATTACCATTATTATTAGGCTCCTATTCAATTCAACTTATTGAAAATATACCCCAATAAAGGAGAAGAGAAATACAAAAGGTACATAAAAATACATAAAAAAGTTCACAATTAAAATTTAAAAAAAATCCAGTACAAATATGCATCCTGAATTGAGCATGAAGCATGGTAAATTATAAGGTTTTTGTAAAAGATCATTATTATAAAAGCAATTTTTACAAACAATCACGTAGCCTAATAAATATGGTGATGTTTTTTTTTAAAGGAACTAAATAATACAATTAATAGGCCTAATATATTCAAGAAAGAAACACTAGTTGCTTTAAAAAATCATAATGTGTAATGTTATTATTTAGCTTTATAAATTATAATATATTGTTTAGCTTTATTTTCATGTGCGATTGTTCTGTCTTTTGTATTGTCATATTGAATAATATAGAACATGTTTTATGTTTCATTATTATCATATTTTTTTTATATTATTATATTATTAAGATTATAAGTAGCTGATAGGGAGGCGTAGTGTATTTTGAAAATGAATGAATGTGATTGACAGAGTTTCCTTCAGAAAGTTATTTCATGCATCTCGAGATCAACAATCAATTAACTTTCATTTTCTCTATTATGCTATCTTTAAATTCGTTTGGGTAGAACTTTATAAAGACTGTGGGCCTAGAATATCCTGGAAGTATATCTACCAGATGGTGTTTACCGTCATCGTTATTGCTATCGAATGCAACAAAAGTGAGACTGGAACACGACCTGACAGTGATAAACAAGACCCGACGTTAACGCACACACGCAGATGTGCCCAACAGTCAAGCTATTAACATCTAAAGTTCATGTAATCAAAAAATATAATCTTGCCACCATAATTCCTACGTTACTTGGAAGTTCCGAGTTGGAAGAACGTAGAGGGAGGGCTCGTCAATGTGGTTGCCCACCAAGACCCCGCGGTATATCAAAGAGATGAACTATCTAACCAGGATGAACCCATTACAATAAGTATATTGCTTTACTTTTCTCTTAAAAAGTAAACTGTATTGTGGAGTTATATCGCTCCAAGCGGCCGTAATAGTATATTAATAAGTTTTTGTATCAGAGTGTAGTTTTAATATCAACAGACGGCGCTCTTTATAAACCACGCAGTAGGCATGCAAATCCACACGCGCGAAATCGAACTGCGAGTAACATTTAAATAAGATGTATCAGCCTGAACAAATTAAAGAACCACCAAAAATATAACAGTATAAAATTAAAACAAACACTTGAATTGCTAATTCAAAATAATAATATGTTATCAACTTTCAATAAGTCATTTTTATTTAATTATCTCTCTTTTTACACTAATCCTTTGTATACTGTGATTGCATGTGTATTTAACTAAGCATCAGAGTTTTTCGTGTGCAAGCGTTTATATATTTTAAAGTGTATTTATCTTGTTAAAACAAATAGTGGGAAAAGATAATAACGGATATATACTCGTTCACCTTGTTAGTATACTTCCTGGGTTAATATGAATCTCAGTCTGAATCATAAATAGATAAAAAATGACATATACCAGGACCATCGTGTTAGCATCCGTGAAGCACAATCTGAATCATAATGTTGGGGTCACTTTTGTTGACTCGTGATTACGCGTGAAGCTCGTGTCCCACGAGTCCGCTGACAAATCGACGACATGGGACGAATAAATATTCATAACAGCACACAATTTCAAGTTCAACTACGCTATGATATGCTTCTTATGTGATTATGTTGGCTTGGTGTGGGCCTATTTTCATATTTGTTATGGTCTGACTGCCCGATGAGCTTTGTCAGACGGTGGCGAGGGCTTGACCTGTCCGGAGGGGGAAGGGCTGAATCCCCCATACATTTAATATTAAATACGGTATACGATATTCTTATTAATGTACGGCCAGGTGAGGTATGTTAATTCGCATTTTAATCAAATGAGAACACCTATACCGGCCATAAGAAGTCACAATTGACCGTATCTCATTACATTTCGAGAGTTTTGTTACAACTACGCAATGATCATAATTAGTGTTGTTGTATTAAATCATCTAATTTACTCTAATTAATATCCAGGGGACCTATTAGTGGATGTATATATGTTGATACAACTCCCACCGATATCTAATTGGCAGTTCACATCCGAAATAACCACAATGCTAATAATAGTAAAGGTTATTCAAATACAATCGAGGTTTTATGATATTAAACATTTTAAACTTGGTGTAGTGTAATCTGTTATTTGTACATCAATTGGACAAATGGGAGAACAGTGCATTTAACGCGGGCCACCCGGTTTAAATAAGAAAAGACATACTAGTTTAGGCAAGAATAATTACAAAAATTTAAACCGATAATTATTCAGTTTCAGTTAATACTGAATAAATTAATATATTAAATTTACTATCCTTAATAATTGAAAATCTTCCATGTTGAACGAATGCAGAATTATAATTTTAGCCCAGGATCGATGAACATTGATTGCTCGATTAATCATTTCAGACAACGTGTCTTAATTTTAAACTTGGTTTTAAACAGTGAGCACGTCAGATTCTGTACTCGACAGCCTTTTCCTATATGCAGCGAAAAAAAAATAATAATATTACAAATAATGTAATGAAAGGCGTTTAAATTTATGATTAAATCAAGATATGAACTGTCAGTAAGTTCAAACTTATAATCTAAATAGAAAGAATTGGATCCACATCAACTATTATAATATAGATACATATCTAAAATATACTCAATATAAATTTTAAACGTGGTAACCATTGAAACAAGTAATCTTTCCTCAAGTGGTTATTTATAATTAATAAGGAAATAAGAAAAGCACGACAGACAAATATATTCGTAATCGATGTATGACTGCAAACATGCTTGGTGAAATTGATATCATAAGTGACAACCAAATCTGATATAGTAATGTATATGCAATGCCAGAAAGCGTTAAAAGTCGTGGTAAAAGCAACTAGTCAGGCACCACCCCGTCTGAAAATACGGAAGTTCTCCATCCTGGCCTTATGAACAACTAGGGTCAACGTATTGGTGAATAGGACTACTGCACGAATATATCACGACATTTCTATAGAATTGATAAAAAGTCATCAACCCTTAGAATATGTTTCCCTTAATAAAAGAAGAAGGATGTTATTCTTACAAGAGCAATAGTGACTAGTATTATTTTAATTTACGGTATCGTATCCACGTCCGAATGTAATTAATTATAATCAGTGTCTGCATTATAGCATCTTAATTGATTCATTTCCAACAAAATGCCAAAACCCCAGGAACATGTTTCGATGGCAACCTAAATATTAATTAGTGACAATCACTTCAGAGAACTGAATTTTAATCTTGGTAATACTTATTCATAATTTTTAACATATAAGATATAAAGCATGATGACAATACATTAGGGGAAAACGAAAGAATGAAAACAATATGTTTTCCAGTGTGACATGACATTTCAGTCCCTCCAATAGAGGTTTCATAAGTTTTCTTGAGTTGGTTATTAATCTGTGATGGTGAGGGCTACGATTAGAGCAATGCTGACATGAAGAGAGCCCCCTATATACAGTTAATGTACACAAATCAAAAAGCGAAAAAAATAACAGGACAGAACACCAACATCAACAGAATATGCAATATTGAGGGAGGGTATGAAATTAGATAACGTAAATCATTTAATAGCGCCCCTTTGGAATAAGCGTTGCACCGAACGTTATATTTTTTCGCTAACTGCTACTCTAAAATAACCACCGAGGTACTTATTAGAAATAAAATCATCTACGAGTCCAATGTTTCGTATCTTAGAGAAAAATGTTAAACAATTTTTTTTTAACAAAAGTCATAATACTTACTTTTTTGCGTTACAAGTCAGAGTACAGTAGGGAGGCTTAAGACGCAACAGGGGTACCGTTTTAACACTCCAATTTGTATTAAACGCCAATATAAGCGCCGTGCGCTAAAACTTTCAAAAAACTTAATTTACAGTAAGCTGTACTTAGTGATAAAAGCTCAGTTTGAGCTAACGTCAGTTTGGCTAAATGATGTAGGCCTATAATTAATTATGTGGTATAGTCCTGAGAGGGACTGAATGATGAGTCTGAGAAACGATATTGCTGTGTGTTTTCTTCGGGCCACAATGTTACTTTGGCTACTTGTAAAGGTAGGCATTAATGATCACATTGAAAGTGTAAAAGATTATCACAGGAAGAGACTTGCGGGAACAAGGTGGAAAACTGCGGAGATAAAATGTAATATATACGCCTCTACAATGAATGATTCATCATAAAACTGTGTCACCTCTAACAAAAGCAGGAAACAAGAAAGAGTAACAGTCCTCACTCAGGAACAGGTGCAATTTTAAACAAATTAATGTGTATTTTAAATTATCCAGGTACTTCAAGATCATGTTTTAATAATTGCTTAATTACTTGAATCTGTCTTTTTTAAGTAAAAGTTTGCGATTTTACCGCAAAACAGGTGAAATTCCAGAGAGACGAAATTAGATAGCTTTTGAAAAAGAAAACAATGCGGATGGTTATTTTGATTGACGTGGGACTATTTTCTTATCACAGACGACACACTCTACGATCGAGCTGCTCTAGATGAAACACAAATACGAAGAAAATTCAATAATAAAATATGCAATCCGAATTTAAATCCAATATCAGTATTCGCAATTGAATTTTCATAACTTCAAGATGGCAAATTATAATACAAAATTGTATTCACATTAAAATCTATATTATTTACTCTCCTGTATGAATTGTATCTGATGTTTTAAATGCAATGGAATTTGAATGGAGTCTGTTTGTAACCACCTTCGGCACTTCTGCTTTTCTTACTATGTTCCAAAGTATGAATCGCTTTCATAATTTGGTTTTAGGCGACGTTTTGATATAAGACAACTAAACATGAACAAACCAGACGCATACGTTTCAAAGGAACGGATAGTGTTCCTGTTAAATTGTTCTACCTTCGGCTAAACAAATTCCATAGTGCAGCCACGTGGTACCGTATATCTTATTTTCCACCAGCTCTTCTGATGTCTTTTACTAGTTCTTTTACATTTGAATAGTTAATGATTGATGTAATAATACAAATGAATGATCAAGCCCGGCCTTCAAATGAGCATAATTAATTGGTAATACTGGACCCATTATTTAAAATAATAATTGTGCATTAATATAGCAACAATCTGAAAAGTATATCTCGAATCAACTGAAATGTATACCGTAATCAAGCTCCGGGCAACTGTTGTGTAACTTAGACTTATTGGAGTTTTAGATCACAAATAAGAGTAATATATACAAATTAGTGATTAACCCGAAATTACCGTCATCATACGTTCAAAAGAAAGAAAAACCTGAAATATTTTTTGAAGATGAATACAATCATCTGCCATTGAGGTTGTTCTCATACGCCGATGGCGAAATATATACTATGGAAGCCAATTAATTGATATACGTAAAGGACAGGATAATTAAATTTTCGAATAATGGATGTAGAAAGAAGGATGTTAATAATATACCGTCAACCGACGAGATCACTCTAAACTAAACGTTATTATTTAAAGAACTGGTATCAATAATGATTTTAAAAATATGAAATCCAGTGACGAGTTATTAAAAATGAAACTGAAAGAGGCGAAGTACATTGAACCAGCATAATTCAAAACAGAATATATTCCGAACTCCTTGAAAGTTTCCACTTAATTCAATGATCTTCCCAGTCGTTTGGAGCAGTTAATCACGCAAACACACCATTACCTTAAGGTCTCTATACAGGATTCTATAAATAAATAATGGCAAACTCGTTTGAATGTTAACGTTTTAAAAAATTCATATAAATTGAGTCAAACTTACTTAACCATGGACCTAAACGATCGTTATTTTATGGAAATTGTTCCAGAATCGGTCGAGAAATTGGCTTTCAAAAACGATATGATCATTAGTTTAACTCTATTGTTTGGGTCGAAGTGCAGTTAGCTTACATTGTACCATCTCTAGTGTTCGATCCACTGGGATCGTGAGGTGAGTTACGCGATAAACACTTGTTTCCCCCTCATACTCTCCTTTAGTGATTCATGACTTTCAAAGAGTACACTTTTGTTGGAAACCTGCCGATCCTCCCTGTATGCCCCGTACTTGTAATAGTTTTAAATGATGATATGACATCCGATCTAGACCACGGCAGGAATTCCAATTATGACAGTCGCTGAGTGGCTACATGGCTAGGAAGCCGTGAGCGTGCTTCGATGCTCCTCGCAAGAGGGCATTTATTAACCAGTTACATAGCGATTGTCACAGAGTATTAATCGTGCTCGATACATTCGTTTCTAATTCGGTGATTCTTTTAATTCGAAATGACATTAAACAACAGGATAAGTTGCCTATAACAGATGTTCTAGGCGCGTTATTGAATTTTAAAGTTGACCCAAAGGTTACTGAGCAGATCCGCTGAAGATCATTGTCGAACTCCTAGAGATAATTTCCTCTCAAAATCATTACAGAGTCCACCTGGCGCTTTTAATGCATCTCTGTGGGTTTGGAGGCTCTCTGATTATTTGAAGAGGTTGATGTTGATTATCGCTGTGTGACCAGATATTACAAATCAAAATAACTCTGCTTGCACCTTCTTGGTTACTGTTACTAAATGTTTTCTAACTGAATAATGTGGTGATGGGACATTACCTTAGGTTCCAAGTAAATTGGCGCATAACATCGTGATGGCATATAACCATTCTTAGATTTGTTCTGTCTGGCAATGTGGCCTAATGTAAAATTTAATTTTCAATGATATTTGTTCGCAGCTTGTAGCATGTTCACTCTAAATAAGGGTAAAACAATAATATATTTTACTCAAGTATTTTTAAGCAATTGATGCGTAGTTCTAACCACAAAAATATAAAGAGAGTTTTTATAGGAAAATATATTATTTATAGTCTTTGTAAAAAATTATATTATTTATTATCTTTGTAAAAAAAATGAACAGACTTTCCAAGTTCAAAGTTTAAATTTGTATAAGCAGGACACAAATGTCATGGTATAATCCCACACATTATCCGACACATTACTGCATAAATCACGACAACAGAAGAACAGACATGTAAGAAAAATGACAGTGATATACATTGACATATAATCTTTTATCACGCGTATCTGCAAGATTTTGACAATAATATATATTTTGTCCAACCTTGGGATCTGATTTTAAAACGCATGCTGTTTATTATGAACGCCATAAAAATATCAACCTCTGAAGAAAATCCAGACCTTTTCTCTAACCATGAAATGTAATAATCAACATTAGTGTTCTTCAACAAACAACGCGATAATTCTACCCACCAGTTGAAGGCCACACTCAGTACTGTATGCCACGATTAACTTGGATTATATATGCATTTCCTCTATAGATAGATTAATTTAATCACATCCACATACTTTTGTTCATTTTTAATAAAAGGCAATCCAAATAAAAAGACGTATAGAGGGCTCACTCTAGAGCAACAAAAATGTATTTTAGTGAAAAGTTTACCTTTTTCGAAGTCTAGAAATTATCTCATATTTTGATGGGTCGGTTTTACAATCGATCGTTTGTACTCTGGTACTAGTAGGTCTACTAGTTTAATGGAGCGCTTAAAAAAAGCAATGAAATAAATAAAATTAAAACACAAGAATCGATTGAAATCATCTTACATACGTCGGTATGATAATTTCCTGTATCAATTTTATTTATGGGAGTACAGGAGAAGGAAATGTACGGATTAATAAAGAATAAAATAATAAAATTGTAACGAATTGTTAATAAAACAGATCTATGTTGCAATGGAAAGGTCAACAATGGGTTTCTGAATATTTAACAAATTGGTTTTTGGAAAGTATTTCCTGCACGTTTGATTGTAATGGTCATAGCTACTGTATATCAGGCAGTTTTCATTAATGGAATAAAAGTAGTTAAGGATAATGTTCCAGCCTTACCACTGCCTGTAGACTCAAGGCGATCGGTCTCGTTTGAGGTTGGTTTGTCTTCGGGTGTTATTGAGTTCAATCTATGTTAAAATATAACTGTAAATGAAGATTGATAAGCCGCCTATCTATATAGGTCGTTGTAGGTTTTAGCCGTCTGTAAGTACCCGTTGTTATCAATCATCCGCAGTTTATATTTTTTTTTATACAATAGAAATGTTCCGCGGTCCGATCGGTGTTCATATAAACAAGAGTGCTGCATTAGAGTTTAGTTTATTACAAATCAACGATTACCACTGTTAAATAGAAATACAGGTCTTCCTCTAATTAAGGACCCCTCCAATTAAAGACCACTTTTTATGGTCCCAAATTAACAAATGTCTTTTATTTTTATTTATTCTAAATAGATAGCAAAGCTGACCAAACCCTAGTCCCAAAAGTAGTCTTTAATTGGAGGGAGACATGTAGTTATTAAATACCCTGCTTTGAAGTAGACATAGACCAATGACCTACGAAGATTACATTGAGGAATACATCTACACCAAAAGATTTGGAAAAAATCCTAAAATATTTTGAAATTCAAATAAAAATATACGGTACATTTGCAGCAACAATTATATTTCAATAGATTTTTCCTCTCTTATTATCGTTTTCGGTATCATATTTATATCAAAATATTTAGTTTTTTTGTAAATGCTAGATAGATAGTTGTTCTTTAAAAAAAACTCATGACAAGATTACGCAAGCCTCCTTTTGAGAAAGATCACATGATCATTATCCGAATCAATCTTTTGGGGGGAGCTTCACAGTTTCGTCTTGTTTACGCGGCACCTTAGAGACACAGAATAATTGAATAATTGCTATCTATGAAAACATGCATGCTTAACTTCAGATTAACACGTTTAGCGTGAAAATTAGAAGATCAATCAAGCAAAGAAAATATCAAGAGGCACAATCATATTCTACATTCAAGACTTAAAAACTGAACATGACATCGATCTCGTCTTCTTTGATGTTTGACCTGCATACAATTGATGCCGATACTAGGCATTATACTGATCGATCGATGAATCGTTTTGGAAAGTATCCAGGAATACCTAAATGGAACATGAATAAGTCCGCTTTTCCATTCCACAACTTTCGTTTGAAGTATATAATCATATTAGTAGGCTAGTTTTTAGGCCTGATGTTTAATTCATGCCCATGCACCCAAGTGTTCACCATTTAATAACACTTAACCCTACTACCACACGTGATATATATCGTGTGCAAATGGTATTCAAACATTCTTTATTTAATTTCGATGTTTATGGAAAACAATTCTTCAAACTTAATTGACTTAACTCTAAATAACTTCCTCCATCAGCGTTTCGGCGCTCAACACTTGTCGGTGTTTTGCCTGACACACCAAACAAGACATTATAATTCAAGATTGAAGAGCGGCGTTTCGGTGCAATTACTGCTCGGTAAAGTTGATGACGTAATTAAAAGTTTGTACAAGTACTGTGTTTCTGAGATTAGATTACATATTCTGCCACTGAGGTTAATTCCCCTTAAGATTGTTATGCCTAGCCATTCAAAGTTTACATAGCTTGAGATTATACACTTTAGGAGTGTCACTGACCTCTTGACCACTGAGTAATTTTTCTGTTGATTACCTATCTTTTATACATCCTGTAAACTTTGAATCACCATTGCTAATTTTTTACTGCAAAGCTTAAACTGTAAAGCTTTATTCACACTATAAAGCTTAACAAATACCTATAATTTTCCCATATATGGGTGGGTGTAATGTGACATTATCATGCCCATATATGGGTCAATGACTTTTTTTGTCACATATAGGCCTATTGTGGACAGGAAATATGCCCCATTCATTTTATACTCATAATCTTCCTCCTTAAGAGTAGTGTGAGAAGGCAAACATTCAAAAGTTGTTTTCCTGATGATAATGTGGCAGGATCCTAAAAACTTGTCACATGAAGGAGATTCTGTGTTCACTCAAAAAGAGGGGTAGGCTAGATCATGGCTTTTTTGCATCAAATTTTTGAATCTTGACAGAGCCAAATGCACTTTGGAGCATTTTTATTTTGTAAAACAATACCAAAGATTCGGGAGCTCCTGTTCCCTATTCATGGTTAAAATTGATTTATCAGTTTTGATAGACTATGTTGATCTGATTTTTCACAAGGTTGTAGTGTACATAGAACTGCCCTTTGATTTGTGTAAATCCGTACCTGTTAAATGTACTCCTTTTATTCATCCTTTAATTCTTTTTGATGCACCCTTCAAGCCTCCTAAAGACGATTTCATTTCCTTCGACTATTCTCATTTACAAACTAACTAGAGTCACCCGCAACGACTTTCATCTCTGCTGGTGTTCCACTCTGTGTAAATATGTCGCTCTTGGTATTTGCTCAAAATCTAGCCCTGGGCGCATGCATCGCTGGGAATATAACGAACTTCAATATGTTATGTAGCCTATTAACATGTATTGTTACAAGTATATAACGACCTACAGAAGCATATGTTGAACTAATGGGAAAGATAAAACCACCGCTGATGGCGATATAGAAAATGAGAATATACACTAATGTTAGTTTATCTAATGACCTCGCAAATGAGTTCAATGGTCTATAGAATAACATGAAATGTGGTTCGTGTTGAGACCGCCAAGTTCAGATCCAAAGATAGACTACTTAAAATGAAACATTCATCTGTTACTATTTCAAGAATTGTGCTTTTTGTTAATAACTGAATCTTATTAACTCAGAATCAGGTGTTAAATAGACCAGAAAATATCAAATTTCAAAACGAAAACAATTTTCTGTAACATATTTCAGAAAAAAAAATTAGAATTCAATGCATGAAATTCGCAGCGGGAAGCTGAGAACAGAGTGAATATGTCGAGTAGGCACTATGAATAGCATGTTTCAAGCGACTTAAGATTGTTGAAATATTTAAACAATACGGAAGGAGTTTCCATGTCGTTATTGGAACTTAATTACAGTTAAATGATGTCTAACTTCTACTCTCTATACTTGATATTTCTAAAAATTAAGCACTTCCTAGCAAATTCAGTTGAGTGAGAGTAAGAACAGTTTTCAATATATTATTTGCCAAGGTTTGTATGATTTCGCATGTTTTAAAAGTGTAAACCAGTAAATGAATTAGAGTCCTATTTTGTCTTTAGTCTAGTTCACACGGCCGGAGGGAAAGAAGATGATTTCGCAAAAACCAAGTGTTGCTATTGCCCCGCGCAGAATGTCTGTGAATTTATTCGCAGACAGAATCTTCAATACCTTAATATTAATTATTCCATTTTGTCTAATTAATGCTAAAATATGAGTTTTTTGTGAATTTAATTTAATTTACTATCCTGTTCGTACCCATCAAATCGGGTTTTTTATAACCTAGTTTTCTCTCTAGTCATGTTTTATTTCTCTCTGATTAATTAGTTTTCAATACAAAGGCATACAGTTTCTGACTGGAAGCGTGATATTAAAAAAAACAGTTATATTATGCCTAATGGAAACTGTGAACGACTCTAGTACTGCAATTAGTTATTGAAGTATCTTAATCTATTAATATTAATAATATCCGTCATAGCTGATTTTTCCATAATCTTTTAAACAGGTAAATCGTGAGTTGGAAAATTAATTGGTTGGTTAAAACTACGATTCAAATAGGCCTAATGTACTTTCTATTGAGTAAACGTAAATCAAAACTGTTTTCTTGTAAAAGTATTCCAAAGCCTTTTCTGAATCTGGTAACATTCATGATGTCTTCCTATTCAAGATTTACTAATCAGTAGATTGATACAAAAAAAATATCCTTTAAATACGAAATAAAACAAATAAGCTAGTTTATCAAACACTTTTGAGATGTAAAGTTTACACTGACGAAGGTTTGGTGATATTGACTTACGAATCGTTTAATTGTATATCTTCAAGAAGTGATAACAAAATTATGTAAATTATAAAACTAAAGTTGTCCAGACCGTCTTGTTTTCTGATAGCCTTAGGCTCCGATGGGGCGGTAAGAGGCGAGTCAAAAGCGGTCGGGTGGTTGTGACACATGTGTGTCCTAATCAGCCTTATAAATGAATTTAAATTACATTAAACAATCTTCATCAAATACCGGATATCGTTAGTTATCACAATTCTGCTTGCACGATATAACAAGACGTGTGAAACTTTCATCAGAGAAACGGTTTACTATACTAGTGAAATTTAGCCTATATTTGCCAACTGAAATACTGTAATAGAACTTTCTGGAGTGTCATTCAAACTTAACAACTAACCAATCAGAACAGGGTATACAAATACTATTCAAGGGGCGGAGCTTAGTGGAACGGTCATTATAATAATAGCCACGCTTATTTGATTAAATATTGTAAATAACGAATACTAATATTAATATTGTTGGATAGTAGTTTTAGTAAAAACGTATCGTTCCTCATCCTGATAAAACAAAAATGACAGCTCGGTAACTCAGTCAACTTTGGTATACGGAACCCAATAGGATTATATATAATCACTTGGATTTTTCCATTAGGACGCAATGTATGACATACTATGCAATTAATTGGAAAATAAAATGAATTGAATTTTGTATGTAGAAGGCCTCTAACCATATCTAGTGTAATATAGCTTATTTCCAACAGGATCAACCTGAAATCCCACACAAACTGATACAATATTAAAACGCTCAATCATATTGCCCCGGGGAATGCTTCATCTATAGGCTTTACCGAGTTATATATGCAATGAAAAAAAAGTCTCTTAGGAACCGCCATCAATTCTGAGCCATCAATTCCAGCTACACCATAACGAATAGGCCTGTTGTGAGTCCGTCCCATTTTAATCAAGTCTCTCCGTACATGTTGGATTGGATTGGATTTATTCGGTGTAAATACCAAGGTTAGCCCACGAAAGTCTTATGTCTATTCCCCTTTAGACTCCGTCCTTTGAATTCGATTTGTTTACACTGCACAGTTTGCCGAATAGGACTCCGCAATTTCCACACACCTTTTAATCCATATAAGGAGGTATTAAATTATTTATCGCATTTATTCGGATAAAACGCCCCCACGCCCGCGTTTATTTTTTCCTCGAATAAACGCGGGGTTAAATGACTGTAAACAAATCTAATGGAAGCAAAATCATTCTCAACACATTTTTAAATGTAGAATTACTTTTTTTTTCTTATTTGGTTAGGATCAATAAAGTCTTTAAGATCACGCCGATTTTGACGATTATGCGTTGTAGTAGTTCCACATTTACAGTGAAATTATGGGGCGTTTATTTGAGTATATACGTATCGATTTTACACCCAAAAAATTAACGTTTCCCTCGAATGAACGACGCCTCCCTCGAATTAACACCCCGCAAAAACCCTTCTCAACAGTAAACGTTTATTCGAATAAATACGGTAACATAAATTAGTATCTCCTTGATACATATCATCATCTCCCTTTCTAAGGTAATGTTCTTCACATCATATGCTACGCATGTTCCCCTTCTAAGTAAAATCATTCCATTTCACCGTCCTCTTTAACCATGTCTATCCCTTAAAAACATGTCCCCTCTTATTTTAGACAATGTTATTTCACTTTCAGATTTGTGACTTTAAATCCAGGCGTATTTTTCAATTTATATAGACCTAAACTGATTCTGCTTCGTTTCCATAAGCGGTAATACGTTTATTCAATATACGTTACCATAACAACGACAATATACCGTATATAATACTAATCGTAACTTATGACATCGGGCGACGATTTTTAACAATATTTATGTATTATGTAAATGTATAGTTATTTGAATAATAATAGTATATAATTATAATATATAATTAGGTTTACTCAAGGACTATAATACCAAATATAGGCCTATATAACGCAGACCTATAAGAGCTATAATATTCACTTCTCATTTATTAATGCCACACAACATAGTCATTATTCACACTTGGTGGTCAGCCAGTCCGTGACCTTACAAAAGACCTGTAGCTTGGTAATGGGGTTTGATCTCATTAAATTTTGTCATAAAAAAATTCAGTCCTAGTTGCAAAATACAGGATGCGCTCCAAAAACTCTCAAAAACTGTTGCTAAGGATAGTTGCATTAAATATAAATCTATTGCCTAAATATGAGCACAATGAGGCAAATTACTATTATTAGCACTAGTACTGCATGTTGCTAACTAATACCTAATTTTAGAACTACGGTGCCTCAACAGGCCTAATGTTTTTTTTTTAATCATTCTCGGCTTACTTACTTTTTTCAGCCGCAAAACTGTAGACAGTGCTCCCTTTTTCTAGTGCCGTATCATTCTTGACCAGTGGCTCCAATATCCTTAGAATATAGCGATGGGGCTTAAGGTTAGACTTGTTCTTTCTGAGCCGGCCTACGGGATCCCGCGATGCTGGGTTTGCCTGAAGGCTTGCAAATAGGTCGTCAGGCTTTGAGCTCACTGCTGGTTTTCCTGAGAGAATTTCTTGCAATTCTGTGAGCTCAGCGTCAGCTACGATTGTCATTAATAAAAACACGGCCCACACTTTCACATTCATCATGGTTTGTAATTAATTAACCTACTGGTAACACACACGTTGGAGATTGACGATAAAATATTCTGATGTTTCTGCCTACGCAGAATTCCCTATCGGCGGTATTTTAAAAAACTGCCGAATTTTCATTTATCGGACCTGTTGCCTCGCAGTAATTTAAAACATGGGATGAACATCAACCAAAACAGAAGTACAGTAACTTTTCACCAGTAAATGGAACTTTACTTCCTTTAGTCAATTGAGCGTTGAACACCCTTCATAAAAAAAACTCCTGTAAAATCCTTCTAGGATGTATAAATTAGCGATTGCTGAAGCTATTCAAACACAATGTAGACCAAAATACTTTTAACAAACAGCAAATTGACAACTTAGTGCAAGTAAGTCCGTATAGAGTACTGTTCTGAATTTATCGGAGCTATTTCCAAAGTTGATCTAAATTCCTCGACTTGATGTACTCTATTGAACTGCAAATATCAGCGATGCATGAACGACCGCCTTTACTCTTCAGTTAACACTATAGTATACTCGTCGTTTCCGTAGTAAGCATGAAAGTAAAATCGCATTGGTTTCAAAGCAGGTGACTCGTTTCGTGTCGAAGTTTTATGGCAGTAGAATATATATGCAGCCTTTCCAAAAATAATATAGCATTTACAGCGAGCTATCGGTAGGCCTATTAGAAATAGTCCGACGTCATGACCAAAGGGTCCCTTGCGACCAATCAGCATCGAGTGTGACAACCGCACCAGCTGGGAAGCCGAGATGAGAGCTGAAATGGACCCGACTTACAGGAAAGTAATTGTTTAATCAAGCTCTAATCATCCTCCAATTCTGTGGGCTTATAAACGTTTCAAAATATAATAATTAAATTGTAGACAACTTTTGGTGGTTTTAACATTGCGAGGGATATCTTCCCAGAGGATTTGATCCACTTATGGAGCGAAAGTTTTATTTCACTTTTTATGTGTGAAAAGTTCGTGCGAAAAACACTGTTTGAAACGGTGAACAGTAATAAATGCGATTAATGGCGCAATTTGCTGTTTAAGAAACTACAGTTTAAGTCACAATGAACACAAAATTAAGGGGCTGGTTTATTATGTCTGGGGTTCTTACTGTACTTGATTAGCTACAGAACAATTCGGAAGTAAGCTGTAGTAAAAAGGTTAGTCAATTAAAAAGTTGAAAATAATCATACTCGAAGAACAGGATGCGTGCAGAGCGTAAGATGTCAGTAAGTGAAGACATCAAATCATCGGGTGCACTTGTTGTATGGTGAGTGTTACCTTTGACGAAAATTTTATGCGCTGATGATGACGCATGCGCTGCCAGTCTAGCACTTCTGTCTGCGTTAAAATGGCTACGTGTAGCTGTATCATATCGCGATGCAGATTCGGTATGTGCACCTGTGCGTTTGGAGTGGATATTGACGTTGTGTAGATACGTGCAGCTATTGAAAGTGCCACATTGAGATGAAGGGCTATTACAATGTAACTTCTTTTTACAAAATAATAAATGGTAAGCCTATCGTTTGCGTTCTTTTCCTGAACAGTAGACCCGCATTTAAAAACGATTCACCAGACCACGTGTCTCTAAAGATTATTCATTTTTCCATTAAAATACCATACATCCTCAGATGTTTTCATGCTGCCCCGAACCTGCAGGCGATATTGAGGAATAAATTCCAATAGTTTACCGAGTTGATTATTAGATGTTTCTGTATCAAATATGTGTCATGCCGCCTAGGTGTTTTCACTTCAGTTTAATCTTTGGAAAGCACGAGGTGGTAAGAAATATAGAGGGGGCTGTAAAATACATATTGAGGTGTGATTTACTTGGAGAAACGAAGGTAAATGTTGGCGCTGTATGTCCGGCTAGGAAATAATGCGAACTTCGGATCATTTTGAGTCAGAATATAAAAGCAAGATAACGGAAACATTCATTATCATTCTAAACTTATCGCCGATGATAAATGTATGTTTGATAGAAGTATGGAGATTACAAAGTGCTCGGAACCTCTATAGGAAGTACAACACAAATCTTTCCTGTGATATTCCCCCGGGGGACGTGTCTACCCTCAGTTGTCGGGCATGTCACATTTAACATGATTTTTGGCATGAACGTATTTGAGCTTCGCACGTTCGCTGCTGTACGATCGATGTGAAGTATGATACACATATTTCTTTTGATTTTTACTTTGTTTTTTTTTTCCTTTTGCTTGATTCTTCTTATTATTATTATTACTATTACTATTATTATTATTGTTATTATTATTATTGTTATTATTATTATTATTATTATTATTATTATTATTGTTTTCTTGTTTGTCTATTTTCAACATGGAAGTGTTTTAATCATAAATCATAAGATAAAGAACGTTTATACAAAACTATAGCCTATTTTTCTCTTATCTTTGTGAATGTTTAATATATAAAATACATATGCCTATATAGACTAATATCGAAGTGTTCTCCAGTAAAGATGAAATCAATTATCAACGTTTATAATAATCATCAGCTTAACAATGATAACAGAAATATTAATTGAATTTCCTCAGATGTTTGTGGCTTTGGATTGTAACCATCCTTGTTGATCTACTGAGTAGCATAATACAATTTTGACAGGAACAATTTTGACAGGAACAATCAATCGAAATATTTCAAAGAATTAGTTAAATGGGACACGCGTAATGTGTATTTGTAGTAGCAACACATTCAAGTTGCGATTGCTTCCATCGATAGCGGTGCTCTTCATTGGGAAGTCTGTTCAATAATTCATCTTGCCATGTATTTGTTATATTGACTTTCGACATTCTCCTTATCAATTCCTCATTTTCTAACTGTTTATTTATACTATATTGTTTATGTGATGTTGTCTCCAATACCATGTCTTATCAAAGGTAACCGTGCACAACTAGCATAGTACAGTCAAACAGAAACTTTTTATTAGCCTAAATTCTAAAATCTGAGTTCAATCAATTTATGAACCAGATAACTACACTAGATAATAAGGGATATTTGTTATAAACATATATATAATTAATGTTGCCAATAATAATTCATCAAAAGTAACACCACAGCCAGAATAGTACAGGCAATTAAAATACTTATTTTATTAAATCTAAATTCCAAAATAATGTGTTCACTCAATTCGTGAACCAGATAACCACACTAGATAATAATGGATGTTTGTTTGCCCGCTGATGACCACATTTGGCAATATCTGTCATCACAGTTGTCTAACATCCCCTCTTTTGATTCTTATTGGTGACAAATTTATAACAGAGTTTACTTATAAATCAATAAAACGCAAACAAACATGATCACTCGAATATATATACATGTTTCCTACACCACAAGCGTAGGTGGCGTTTTATGGGCGTTCTTGGAAGCTCCTCGTATTACTAACCTATACTCTCTATATTGAGGTGAGAAACTTGGACGATAAAATTATCGATTAAATTGGTCACTTTGTAGACTTATAATAAAAATTAGAACGAGAAATATTTCCTCTCCCACTAACATATAGGCTATGTTTAATAACAACATTCCTATAATCTTACGGCTCTAAAAATAGCAGGTAATCAATTAAAGCTTTTTCGACGTAGAGCGTCTGTATATCAGGGAAAACATAATTGTTTCGGTGTGTGTCTCATTGAACGTTGATTCTTGTAAATGAGTAATTCAATGATTTAATTGAATTATTGGGAGTTTTCCAGATTTTAGAGCATACAGCGTAACATTAATAGCAATGTGACCGTTATGATATGAAATTGGATACTTCGATGAGATGACGTCATTTTGAATTTCCATTCATATTCATCCACATGTATTTTTAAAATACTGGCCTAACCATTCTAAGATAGGCAAGTCTTTCAACCTTGGTCTCTACATAGTGTTTTAGTGGATGTTCCGCGACTTGTTTTCCAATATGTCCATAAACGTCATAAAGAATCGTTTTGTTGTTACAATATTGTTCATATAGAGATTTTGATAAAACTTACGATTACATCTATCATTCAATTTCTGTTACTGAACTCCTTCAGCTTGTGGTTAAAAATGAACTTTTTATTCTATATTGTCTTACTTTGGTACATCAAAAGCTATCAGGTTGTGTAACTGACATTCGGGATGTTTTTTTAAATTATAGTACTTGAAACTGAACGTGATATAAAAGATATACAGCGCGTTGTCAGGTTCACAAGCATCCGCGTCTGATAGTCGTCTGAAATTATTGTGCGCGCGAGTGACACGTGTAGCGGGTTTTTTTTTTTATTCGTTTGAAAGCGTGGATTTTGGCCACTTTAATATATTTTACGAGAGGGTCTGATGAAATTTAACTTTAATTTCTTACCTGCGTTGATAAAAAACGACTTGTTTTTCTTCTCATGATTGTACGAAATGGTTTCAGAAAAGCAATTAATAGGTTACAATACCACCAGCTAGTTTCGATAACAACAAATTTGATTTACGTGAATAAAGAAACAATAAATCAATGTGGACGAGTCGTACAGTATGGCTTGTTGTTATCTGCTTTCTTGTATATTTTTCTTATATTCAAGCATAAAATAGCAATCGACGATAAGTATAATCTTTCCTGTAAATCATGTGTTCTAGTGTTTTGTTTATACACGCCTCACTGATAATTTATTTTCGACATACGACACATTTTGACGTTTCTCTTCATGATAAATAAGTCTGACTAGATTCTCAGGTGTGCTTGGTGTCGTACCAACAATGTATTAGGTGATATATAAATCACTTTCTGTGTGAAAATCTTTGTTTTATGAAACAATTTTGTTAGGTCTTTGCTACACTTTTTTTTGGTCGAACTCGTGGCCTCCTCTCCTTAGTTCTATTCGAATTTTGGTGGGCTTTCTTTATGATCAAGACTGTACGATGAATGGTGAAACAAATTTGAAAAAAAAAAAACAGACGCCTTTTGAAAGCATGTTGTTTGTTTTATTTTAATTAGATTATATTTTTAGGCCTATTTTTATTATAATGGCATCATATTCATCATCATCATCATTATCATCTTCATCATCTTCCTCACCATCATCGCCATCATGCATTTAGGTCTATTATTATTTCTTATATAGTGGGTATGAAAGACAAATTATTGTCTCCTTCCCTTTAATTTAGCCTAACCCAAACACTTTTATTGGGGAGTAGATTGCCATTGCTTCGATCAAAAAATCTATATTCTCTCGCGCTTCTTCGATCGACCAAGAAGGAAAACCTTCGCACGTTAATAATAGGCAAAATGATGTTCTCTTAAATCCACACTAATATCTTTGACCTTATTCCAGTCGTAATATCAATGCACTGCCTGAAGGGAAATAATCAAGAAGTAAGCACAGTGATACTTGTGTAGGTCCAACCAATAAAATCTTACAAAATGTTACCTTTGTGTTCTTTCAATTCGGTTCTACCATGTTTTTCTACTGAACCCGTGGCGAACCACTTAAAAGTTCGTTGAATTAATCCACTGATTCAACGTCTGCTTGCATTCGATAATTAAACGGATTCACGGAAATTGTAGGCGTTCACGACCGAACTTAACAATGAATACAGTAGTTGACGTTGCGCCGAAAGCACTGAGCTGAAAATCTGCACGTCCGCGAAGGCGTTTTCCTGATCGATTTTGACAATTGTAACTCGATCAGACAAGGCGAAGAATGAACCGTGCGGCTGGTCTCAATTTCTCTGTGCCATATTTACTAAAGAACACGGCGCTCTCTGGCGATATGCTCAGGGACGGCTTCCCACGAGGAAATGTCGAAACTTGTATTTCGCCAGAATAAACTACACTAAATATTGCGGTCGAATTAATTCTTAACTACTGTAAAATGATTTGTAATGTTAATAACCGATAATTAGAACGAATACTCCAGCGAAACTCTCTTGTATAATGCTTAGCCTTATCAATGAGTAGACGCAAAACCAAATACAAAAGTTTTTTTTCTAATTTTTTTTTCATACAATTTTAAAACGTTAAAACATTATGATAGATTACTATGTGAGTAAAACTTGAAAGGACTCACATTGAATTGCTGATTAATAAGGATCAGCAATAGACCGAATTAGCGACGAAAATGACGTCATCACAATTTGGCCGAGTGTGTATAAAATTGTAAACAAAGCCTAAAAGTCCTATTCTATAACGTTGCGAGTTTATCAACCGATATCAGTTGGATCAACAACGGTGTTTTTCGGTGTTTTATATTACTGTATACTCATTCGAGTAAGTATGAATGCAACGGTTAGCTCGCGCTCGGGAGAAATTATTATAAGATATAATGTATCTGTGTTTTGATTTTGCAATAAACGTATTTGAAGTTCGACCTTTTACTAGAGTATACAAAATTATCATTTGATGATCTTGTACTCTAAACACGTAGTTAAGAAATCTTGACAAAATTATCAGTTAAATATGGAGTGCTAATATCATTAAATATTTAAAATGCAAGCACCAATCTAAGAAATTTAAGACGGTTGCCAACATTTAAATAACCCAATGCAGAAAGTTCTTCTTGACCAACGTGTTCCCTATGACCAAAATTAAAGTAAGGCTACGCAGGGAAAAGCATTTTTTATATGTTGTACAGCTTTTTGAATATTTAATTTTTTGGAAAAGGGGCGTAACCACCATTTCCCCCAGTTTTTAAATATTCAAAAATATGTATCTCATCAGCTGGTTGCTTTCAATTGAACATAATGAAAACATATTTACTCGTTAGTTTCCAGAAACGTAAGTAACACTACTTACTTCTGCCCGTTATGCCTCCTGGCACATAGGGTAGCAACCAGAGCTTTCCAATCACCACTGTCTTGGGCCAACCGCTTTAAGGACTCCCATCAGTGCCTCGAGTCTCCCATCTCTGTTTCAACTGTTCTTCTCCATGTACTTTTTAGGCCTGCCTCTCTTTCTTTACCCCTCTGGAGTCCAATGCAAATTTTTCACATTTGACATCACTTATTTATATTTCTATTTTATTTTTCATATGCATTTCAATATATTATTCGCTTTATTGGTTTTGATTTATAATATTTCTTTTGTTTTTAATTCCTTGGGTCATGGAGTATGTCAACATCTGAAACCAGTTTGTTGAACTCCTCAAGTGAAGTGGGTAGTAAGTTCCAAAGACGGCTGGTGTCTGGGAAAAGAACCCTTGTGTATTGATCACTCATATTTTATGTTATCACGGATTTTTCTTCAACTTATATCCCATGAGACCGTGAAAAACTCGCATAGCCAGTGACAATGCTCCAGATGAACTTTTGAAGAATAAATAAATAAATTAAGGTCAATGAAAGTTATTGAATGAAATGAGATCATTTTTTGTGTCACATATTTTTAATAAATAAATCAAAATCAAATAAATAATCAAATTAAAATATATACCGCCTGTCCTAATATTAAAACCCCTACAATTGCAATTAAACATTGAATTTAAAGGATCAAAATAAGTTTTGCTGTTCTAAGTTTAAAGTTGGTTAGGTTATTTTAAAAAATGGTATTTGGTGAAGATATTTTGTAGCATAGGAAAGTTCGGCGCCGGTTAGCTTAATTTCTCAGAAGGAAGATCCATATGTGTGTATTTAATGATGCTATAGAGCCAATATTGTTTGTCAAATTTTGTATGTAAATATCGAACGACAGCGGCCCAGTAATGGAACACCTATAATAAACGGCATGGTAGGCCTATGCTACAGTCAAAATCAGCCTACATGTTAAAATTTACCAAGGTTGCTTCGTTGGAAGAAACAACTGTATCTTATTATAATCATACAAAGGATCAACTACGTCACTGAAATATTATATTTAAAACAAATCGATTAGAGTAACATTGACCCTGATTTTTGAAACACATGGACCAACACTAGTTAAATTGTCGTTTTTAATTTCATTGATGTCCATGCTCGTGACGAAAATAAAGACTATAAACAGATTATTTCATCAATGTATTTATAACTCAGCTGGAAATAATCGTGAAAGGGAAATGCATATTGTTATACTGCAGCCGATCTACATACGGTATTAGACTGTTACTGACCTAAAGAGGAAGCAAGACATGGGTGGTGATTGTAAGCTCCATGATACGCCCCGGGCATCCCATTAATTAATTTATAGAATTGTAAATGTAGAAATTGTAAAATCAGTTTGGTACTGTCATTTTTTCCAGTTGTTCATCTTGGATTTTTTTTGTTCAGTCATTGTTACGATACACAATTTAATGACGAGTAAATAGTACACTGTATAACGAGTGTGAATGGTTGGCTGGTGCAATAATCTGCGCAAACGCACTGGGTTATACTTGTTTGTTCGAAAGCAAAGTTCATAAAACATATAGGCCTACAGGTAATCTGCCCAAAACTATATATACAACTAAAAAATTGCTCATTTGAAGGAATCAAAAATTCTGAATTTATCAACTTTTAATAAGTAAAGCTTTGTCCAGACTAGCACATTTTATTTTACAAAAATAAACTGTCTATGTCCACGTATACAGTAGTCATGATGTACCTATATACGGTCATGATGTGATGTCATCATGACCATATTTAGGCATGTGTCCCATGTTTTTGTCAAATAAAATGTATAGTCTGGACAGGGCTTAGCAGATCGAGAAAAAACACTTTTTCAATAATTTACAGATAACTTCTTATATTTATGTTCACTTTTACACAAATTACCTAGTTTTAACCCCAGGGAATATTTGAGTTCACACTTGATTTTCTAACCTAAAATTCCGGATATTCTTCGATTTTGTGTACATTTTTAGAGCACGATTTTGTCCTCTTCGATTTTAAAGATCTCTCTCGAGGCAACGCTTTTATGCGACTTTGCATTTCAGGGCATCACGGATAAAAATATGGATATTTTCTTGTCATGGTGACATTGCGAATGCATTCATTCTACCGGTCACCAAATTAACGATAAACTCAAAATGTTTATGCGGCTCAATATTTATTATGACGAAAACTCGTGAAAAGATTCCGAAACTATGATTGGCTGGCATATAGCAGATATTCTTTATATCTGCGCGAGAACAACTTTAGGCATTAGCAGGGATAAACAAATTAGTTGGAGTAAGCTCACTCTCAACTCATGAATATCTTCTTATTGAAGGTGATAGAAGGAAGATATAACTTATTTTAGCCTAATAATATGCAACATAACAGGTTAACCTGAAGTTTAACCTTTTAAAATAAGCGTGACATCGTTTTATCAGTGACCAATCACAGTGTAGATACTTTTTTTCTGTAAGTAAGAGTGGCTCCTTCTTGATGAACATTTTATACATGCCTATCCTAAGCACCACTTCTTTAAATTTAGTGTCGAATGTTCAAATTATGGCCTAATTGTACAGTTACAAACAAATTGCCAAACAATCGGTTACTTTTACATTTAAAAATTGTTTTTTAAGTTGGTATTTGATGCTTATCTATTTTATGATTTTATACATGCGTATGATTTTACATTTTTAAACATATAGGCCTACCTTCAAACTTTTAATAATTACCATGGGTTACTATTCGTTTATTATTTTTTAGGGTTGGTTACAATTACAGTATGTATTACTATTGGATTAGTTACTATTACTATAAGCTTAATGTAGGCACTTGAAGTAAACCTCCACCCACCCCCAGCTGTTTGCGTCAGCAATTCATAGAAATAACTACAGTACAAATAACACCAACATAATAATGGTCGATGGTCTATACAAAGTTATATTGAAATATCTTTATTTGAATTAAAATTGGAAATGCTCTGCAATAAGGAAAATTAACAAGGAGTAAATTCAAGAAAGAATCATCGATGGCACAATCACATTGTAAAGAATGCCCATTTTTAAGAAATAAATGTGTTAAAGCGACAAAAATGTTGATTAGAATTTCATTTTTCCTATAGATTTGGTAATTCTAATATTAACCTTGGGTTATTATGAAAGTAGTGTGTTATTTTTGTAGATTAACTTCTGGGATGGTTTACTCTGTACGTACTAATAGAGTAATGGGTATTATAGGTTTTACGGCAGGCCTAAATTGGTCTCCTAACCATAAATAGGCCAATTACTTGTGATTTTGTTGCAATATAAAATTAGAGGCCTACCGGTATATATTTTTGTTGAACGTAACAGGAGAGCCGACAAGAAAATCGCAAAGGGAGAACTTCCTCCAGGCCGCATCCTTCTGGAGCCTCGTCTTTTTGGGGGTCTTGTTGCCAGAGACAAACTAAACCACAAAGATCCATAACCAACCGAAATGACAGCAGATAGCAAAGAAATTTATGTAGGCCACATTTTTTTGGTTTTCCCTAAAGGGGCTTAGATTATTTTGGTGGTCCTTGTGTAAGGTTTACATAAGTGCCGTTGGCATACGAAAATGGTAGATTATTTGAATAGAGGCAGACTATTTCAATATGTCAGCATCAGCCAGTAATTATTAGCGATGTTTGACTTTGGAAGGAAGCTGTACCATAGCATATTAATACGATGCAAATTGTCATTGTATTTTTAGGCATGATGAAAAACATGAACATTTTGAACTCTCATCAGTCAAGAACCTTCACGATGTCAGAAGCAATCAAGTCGATTCCTTTGGGACACGAGCCACTTCAAATTATATAACTCTAGGCCTACTGTAAATTAACTGGGCCTTTATAAAGGGGGAAGTAAAGGGGAAAGTAACGTACCCGGGCCCATCATCTGGTAGCTTCCAAAAACCCGAATCATGCTAAATTTTGACTAATTAACAAACAATAATTTGAAATTCAATAGGAGAAAATATTTTGTGGTTTGTCCCAGGGCCTATCATTTTCTTGGTGGCCCGATGGGTGCTATAGGCTTAAAGCTCGGTTTATTTTAGGAGGTACGGTAGACGAGGCGCAGCGTGTGGTGTCATGATTGACACACAGTGACAAGATATAATTATGATGATTACTTCCCAGAGTACCTTCGTCATTGTAATTTCAATGAATAGTAATAATATAATAATAATAATAATAATAATAATAATAATAATAATAATGATGATAATAATAATAATAATAATAATAATAATAATAATAACCTTTCCTTAATAGGCCCTTACTAGTCTCTATAATAAGAATAGCAGATACAATTTCATGTTTATTGTATTACTTAGCCTATTAATTATTATTATATGAATCATCATTCTTAATAATATGATTATATAGGCCATAATACCATATCTTCGTCAACACATGTTGCGTATTTGTCGGAGAAACAATCATCAAGTAGGAAGGCGGGGCCAAACGATGTAGTCAAAATTGTATCAGGAACTTGACATTTTTTGTATTTTAGACATTCGGCACAAAAACTCAAAATGCAAAGAGGGACCAAATGGGTGCCAACATGACGACAGTGCCCAATACGAATTGCCCTCTAGTTAAAGTTAATATTTTGCCTATAATAATCTCCATAAAATGCGGTTTTACATAGAAGATCTCATTTAGTATTGGTATGCGCCCCCAACGCTAACAGAACTTTAATGTAATGTAACGCATTATACCGAAGTCTGAATGCGCTTTAGAAAAAAAAAATGATGAAAAAGAAACTCCTATAGTAACCAAAAATAAAACTATTTAATGTGGATAAATACCGGTATATCTCATTCATAATTCAAAAATAGTGTTATTTGTCGGAGTTCTGATTTCAAGCCAGCTGGCCAGATCAATACACTTCACACTCCTTGCCTATCCACGTATGTCTTTTAATTACTGGAAAATGGAAGCATTCATCTGTTTATAGGCATATCTGCCTGGGCGTCAATATAATATCCAAACATAACACAGAACCACTTCATCACCCACGTCATTTTGTTTTATCCACTGAAAAACATTGTAAATTGAAAAGTCTCCCGCTTGCTCACGTCATACTGTATTCTCGCGCGCGCCTACACTAGGCCTATACTAATGCTCAGTTCACACATGCAAACACAATGCAAAAGCTGGTCCACTACATTGTCTCTTTCTTTCGAAAAAAAAAATCTCTAAACTTTTACATACGTTTGCTTTTAATTAATTCAATTCAAGCGATTCAAACAGAAAATCATGATTTCCGCGTTACTTGTAGTCTTGCTGTAAGGATGGGAAATGTGGAACCGTATAGAGGGATGAAATACTAGCTCAGTAATGATGATGGCAGTTTATGACAGATTCACTTTAATGTGATGTTTTTACAAGCGAACGATAGAGCTACAATAGTATATATGACCCACTTTGATTTATTAGGCCACATAGGTCAATGATGACTTGGATGAACGTTGTTTGAGGTGTTGTTTCCTATGCAAGAAAATTAATCCATTAACACGTTCCTTTGTTTACAGCGGGTCAAACTTTGATAAAAACACTGCGTACCCCCGGTCGCACTCGAATGAATCATGTAAATCGTGTTCTCTAAATCCTTAAAATCTAGGCCTAGCAGACATAGGCCTACACACATGAACAATGCAAAGCTTTTCAAAATTAACTTCAGTTTGACTGATGCTGCAACTCATTTACCGTTTGCAAGATAAAACAACTATTTTGGATGTGTTTCTCTCAGAGAGTGCGGCTTCGGAATTTTAATTCGAGGATTTACTCCTTACCAGCTCCGCGGGCCCGAGCTAAATTCTGACGCCGTAGATATTTGAATACGAATTCCCAAGATAAATAAATTCATGCTAAGAATATAATAGAACGCAGGAAAAGACAATTTCAATTTGGACCCGAGATAATTGTACGGTTGTACTTTTAAATTCTTTATACTTTAAAAAAAAGTGTAAAGTGAAAAAAACAGCAAAAGTTCTGTAGGATATCAATGCTTAGTGAAAAAAAATACTGCTTATTGTGATATTAGTCTAATTTACGCGGAATGGACCTTTCCGGGCATAAATCAAATAACTGATTATTCTGAACAGGGCGAAAAACACTCCCACGAACGACAGCACACATATTTTACGTATATGTTTACGTTGCTGTTGTGTGGTACCTTTTAAAAACAATATCTAAGAGGGCTTAGCGGACAGGTCCACTGCTCTCATAACAGACCAAAAAAGTAATTCGTTATGGGAGTCCAAAATATGCTTACATAAGAATTGTTTTTATGCTCACAAAATCTTGGAATCACTTTTAGTTTAGTCACAGTATGTGGCTTACTGTGCTGTCTAGTAATGTTAAGTGCCCACTATGTCGAAGATGAAGGGATATAAACAACCAATCATACAGCTTACATTACACTATCGTCGGTACGGTAGTAGTTGTATAAAGCATTTACCGGTAATAAACATATTTGATTGTATGCGCGATTGAAACTACGCGATGGTTCATTAAGCCGGCACTCATGCCGCCCCCGACGATCGCGGCCGACGCGATTCTATGGTGATCGGTTTTTTTTTTTTTTTTTTTTTTTTTTGTGACGATCCGTTTAGACTGCCGCCCGACAACAAGCAGATGGAGTGGCGTTGTCTAGAACTCACGGGGAACGGAGTCGGATTCGTCGGCCGACGGTCGTACGATCGTCATACGACGTAGTGAGTGCTCGGCTTTAGTATTAGCAATTCCTCCATGGTATTAATAAGCAGAATTGATTTTCGTTAAGAGTAGGTGAATTATGGCGTTCGCACTGAATGAATACATGCCTTTTGTTTTATTGATGTTGTATGTAATTTGGTCTATTAAATAGCGATCATACGGTACTAAAAAACATTGTTTACATCACAACAACTCATCAACATCCACCCAGTCGGTGACAGTTCGAAAATACATGATTGATGTCTTTTATTGTTGATCAAGTACGGATATATTTTCAGCCAAAGTGATTGTTTTGAATCTATAGGCAATCAGCATTTACGTTTCTTTAAGAAAATCGTTTCAAATTAGAGGTGTTAATGACTGCACACCTGCTGCTGGCTTTGATGCTTCGATAGAGATACGTAGGTTGTGCTGTTATTTTTCACGGTAAATATGATATCACTTAACAAATGAACAAATTGTTTATATTGAGGCGCTGCTTTGGCAAGCATCGTTGAACAATATAGTTGGTAACACCTACGGTAATTAATGGTGTCATTGGGACGTCACACCAGGGGTGGGGCCAGGATTTGCCCGACGGGGGAACCGAGGTCCCCGACGGGGGGATGCCCCCGACGAGTGGTCAGATTTCCACGACGAAAGCAAACTGGGCGTGGTCGAGCTTCGATTAAAAACTTCCAGAAGTGGTCCAGGGGGCGAAGTCACCGAAAATTATGACAATTTAGGGCTTTCCAAGGCTTATTTAATCGATTTTAGAGTCTACTATAATATGTAGAAAATACATATAATTACATATAAAAAACAACCCCTCCCCCATGCTGGTGCCACCCCTGCGTCACACCCCTGTGTACGTAACGTTAATGAACTCGTTCTTTCCTAGTCGAATTGAGGCCGAAAACTATAGTGACTTTACGGAGTCTGGGTGGTGATTTTGGGATCAGCTAATAATAAAAAATGTCGACCTTTAGCCTAATTTCTGCTTGATTGTAGTTGCCACTTCTTAAGTTCTGGTCTTATGTATTTCACGTCTCTTGCATCAGCTACCTTCCACCTGGTTATTAAACAGGGAACAGTTAAATTCCCTGTTATTAAACGACATCTACATCTTCTAAATTATGGTTTAGAAGATGATACTTAGATACTGAAAATGTGGTAGACCTATACATCTGAATAAGGAAAAAACTGGAGTGTGTCTAACTTCGAAACATGATAACGAAGACACACTGCAGAGGGCATCCTACCTATTGCCGTACTGTACATACTTTTTACGCAAGACTGGATTGCTATAGATTAATATTCATGAAATGGTAGACAACTTGCTGAGTGAGCATCCTACGATTGCGACTTTATCCAATCGAAGTGCCAATCGAGATTGGAGGTGGCGCGATGATTGTGACATTCAGAAAAAAAACCCCGTGCTAAAAATGGAAGAGCCATTCCTACGTCGCTCATGAATATTAATATCCATAGAGCATTCCAGTCTGGCGTGAAAAGTCTCTACCGTTCGATACATCGCAAGCAAAGATCTTATAAACACAAGATAGCGTTCTCCGCGATTTATGCGTAACAAATAGAAGCGTCGGTCAAGGTTCAAAAGTTTCCCATTTAGCAAGAGGGCGCCATTCATGCGCTATTACCGAAGAGAAAAAGTAATCAGTTTTGGAAGAGGGCGTCCTATCTGTTGCCATGGATCTGAGATGGTTCCTGTTCTGCTGTTCACAGGATTGATACCCTTAGGTAAAGTCGCGCGGTGTACTGTATGGTCAGAGCGGTCAAGGGTCAAAAGTTTCCAATTTAGCAAGAGGGCGCCATTCATGCCTTATTACAGAATTTGCACTCGTAAATCGCGGAGAACGCTATCTTGTGTTTATAAGATCTTTGATCGCAAGTTTTTAACAACATGAGGGCGCTCAACATGAATCTATCTGCGTATTTCATTACTCTTAAAGAAAAAAAAAACAGTACAACATTAAAAGTTCTAAGTAAAGTATCCTATGTATGTAGCCTTCCGTCAGTCAGTAGTTCTAGCCTCCTTGTTAATTTTTTTCTGTCCATCAGCTCCCTAACTTCTCAGTTCTGGAATGGTAGGCCTAGATTGTTGTGTCTTCAATTCCGAACGCGGGTCTTTTTAAATTGGCCTCAAACTCCAACATTTTTGCTACACTCTAATCGTTCATTCTCTTTCTAGTTGACCAATCAATTTTGTTTTGTTTTTTTTTTGCAGGGATTCAACTAAAATAAACCCGTGCAATTAGTTTATTAACGTTATCCTGGTCGAAACCAACTTGTAGTGTTCTTAACATATTTTAAAATCAGGTAAGTAACTTTATTTCACTCCACTGAATTTTTTGAAACTCAATTCATATTTTACAATTTTGTGAAAATGGGTGTTTACAGAGGCAGAGTGCTTTAATTGTAAAACACCCATTAAATAAAAGAGTAATCCCAAATAAATAAAATAAGATAAAACATGTTTCATTAAGGAGTAACGAGAAATAAATGGTTTAAGATAATATTGCAAAAAATATTGCCTACATTTTGCCCTAAGGCGATTCCATATATCAAAATGTGGTCTTAAGTTTAAAATGTTTAAGCGATAAATATTTTACTAGTAATTTCGTTTTCAACTACTGTTGTACTGTGTTTTTTAATCAATTTGCTAAACATCTTTTTATGCAGTTTACAAAAGCGCAAGCTAAGTCGGCGCTGGTTATAATGAAATAATAAAGTGACGTACTAGTCTAGTCAAGTTTGTGTTGACATTCGTTTCAATTAGTGTTAAAAATAACGATTCTTGCATATTAATAAAAAAAATTATGAAATTTTTTTCCACATCATCTAATCACTCAACGCGCATGTTTGTGCAGTTAACAAGAGTGCTAGCGAAAATTGCGTTGTTAGTGACCGACGTCAGTTATAACGCAATGAGCAATCCAGCTATTATAGTAGAGATCGGTGGCATAAGACCATTGGAAGTTGCCATAGGCCTATTGATGACGCGAATGATTCATGGATCATCATATTACAACTTGCATAAAACTTAAAGGCAATGTTCACTTAAGCATAATATTATACAAGATTAAATAATTATTCAATCTATTACTTGCCCTATTGGTTCTGAACATTTTTCATAGATTTAAGAGGCATTACAAATAGCTAAAAGTGTGTGTATTTTTTTTTATTTTAAGAGTCATAAATATTATGCTTGCATCATATCTGAACACATTATAATTACAAGGATCTGTATACTAAGCTCAGATTTACATTTGATCGATGATCAGTACCGTAATTAGTGGATAGTGCTTCTTTACGAACCGACTTGGTACTTTCATATTTTATCAATTAATACACTAATCTCATACATGACCATTGGTGTTATTTAGTAATTAAACTTCAAAGGAAGAGCGAATTTGGTCAGACGGAAGCCGATGAATGTTTCCAATAATGATCTTTGTAATAAATTAAGGGTTAACGATACCGTCGGCTTAACCAATTTATGCACGATCATCAGTCGCCCTACAGGCTTAAGAAAAATGCAGCTTAAAATGAAGTGACGTCATCCATTTCGAGCTCAGTCATCCTAAAGCCTGTTTTTCACTAGGCGAATCTATTCGCGCGAAACGAAAACGTCGGTTCATGAGCATGCGCATTCACATTCCTATCGGAGTTTTTGCGAAGCGAAAAAATGCGCAACCATGATCAGAGCTCAGGACTTGATTCGCGCGAATAAATTCGCCTCGTGGAAAACCAGCTTAACGCATGTTGGATCCCGAGCTTTCCATGTTTGACTGTGTTGTAGAAAACCACGATCCAAACTCGTATACGCGTTTGTTGGCATTACCTTTCATTTCTGGCATTATGATCAGTAGGCTGTCACAAATGGACCTTTCCGCTAAGCCCCGCCCATTGGATATTGTTGCTAAGGTTCCACAAGACGACAGTGTTAAAACATACGCAAACACGTGCATTTGTGGGACCACGTGTGTTGGTGAGACAACACGTGTGCTTGTGAGACGCGCGCGTATTCCTAGCGTTGTTCTGATTAGTCATTTGTTAAGTTTGATTGACACTCTGGAAAGGTCTATTGTGGTTTGGTTCAATAAAAGTCAAAGTATGTAGGCCTATGTATGTAAATTATAGTATGTCATGGTATAGAACCTGATTTTCATGTTCTATCTTGTATAGTTTAAAATGCTTAAGAGGGCGCATAACATTGATTTCACATGTGCGTCGAGTATGTATTTACAATAATGTAAAATCTCCAATGAAATTCGAATTTGCAACAAATGCCCCAGTGGCATAGTTGTAAGGTGTCTGCATATTGCATACAACAGCACTAGAAATGGGCTTGAATTAGGTGGGCAGAATTTAGATCCGTAATAATATCGTACGGGCCTCTGTGGTCTACATGGTATGACGCTCGCCGAAATAGCGAGAGATTGCGGGTTCGATTTCTACCAGAGACTTCTATTCTAAGAAACTTTCGTTGATGAACTATGTTTGATACGATTTATCATGCTCCGATAATTGTGTATTATCATCTATTTGATTTATACATTATTTGTGTTCCCAGCACCAAAAACTTGATTTGAATATATATATATATAT
>NW_022694754.1:900678-913092 GCF_011630105.1 Anneissia japonica | reverse complement strand
TATGGGTGTGTGTGCGTGTGTGTGTGTGTGTGTGGGTGTGTGTGTGTGTGTGAAGTCTATGCCCACACTTATCATTTGTGGGATTGTTAAATCATGATCTCTCCATCAGTGAGCGAGTGGCCACAACTTTACAGAACACACTCATAAGACAATACTCATTAAATTAGAATAAAATTCGAGTTCTATAGTTGTTGTTATCTTTAATTTTAACAATTACTTCAAGAGATTTTTTCATAGTTCACTCATGGAAACATGATCAGGAGACGGAAGATACTTTGTCCTAATGTCATTCCTATGCATGCTATAAAACTGAGCTGAAGCAGAATTTAAGATGCAAATATAAGTGGACTAATGGAGCAGACTCAATCAGTCGGCATTAGTCAGCAAGCATTCGTCGCCTAAAAGCATCATACTAACTACACATTGACATGTATTAAGCTTTTGTATTTCGTTTTCCTTACATTTAGTCGTTTAAGTTTACAAAGAAGATAGATCGACAACAACAAAAAAAACGCTAATTGCGAGTTTCAGTATCTTCAATTTGATATGTAGAGTCAATTCGCGAGTATAATGTCATTTCCGAAAGGAATTGCCGGTTGTTGTAATTTGTTTCCCTTTTATCAGAAGACGAGATAAACAAAGTAAATGTTAGACAAGTATACACACTGCAGGTTAATATATAAATATTATATTTCACGTATTTCACACGGTCAAAGTCATTTTAATACATGCGGTAACATCTATCACGTTGTGTTGCTTTTCTTATTAATAACAATGACGTTATAGGCCCTTGTGAATTATGAAATATCAATTAATATTGTTAAAAATAACTATTGATAATGATTTGATAGCAATAGGCCTTAATAATAAAATAAATAATAATGTTACATCTAGAAAATTAATAAATATACCAGTGTTGATGCATATTGCACGATAAAGCAGTGTTTTGAAGTAAGTTTTTCAAATGATGACAATTATTAATAATAAGCTAATATTTGATAATAAATTATTGTTAATAATATAAACGATAATATCACCTGACACATTAATGAACATACTGTTCCCAGTATTATTGTACCACATCAGGGCATGGTTTAAAACAGTGTTTTCGAAGTAATTAACTTTTCTAATAGAAATAATAATAATAACAGCAACAACAATAATTTTAGTAAATATTATTAATGCTCATCCATAATTATTTTTCTCATAATAATTAAGTGCATCATCAGCTTCGGAAAAACAAACATTGCTGCAATTTTCATTTTAAAATGAATATGTCCCGATTTACTTTGCTGGTCTTACCAACGAAAACGTATTATCATATTTATAGATAACCATGCTATCAACGTGGATTTGTAGTTTATAGCATAATTTATTCTGAACACATATAATACAGGACTGAAATACGCATCTAGGCATACCTTGAAACGAACAAGTCAAAACAGTGCTACGAGTCAGATACTGCGCTTAGGCAAAATGAATGACGGATTTCACAGTCAATATCTTTCTAAACAGTAAAAGTTAGCGCATTATCACACTAAATCCACATAGGCTTACAACGAATTTATAGTTTAATTTTTCAACGAACATACATTATCAATCCACAAACACGTAGCACATTTATGTCCCAACCGTAGCCTATACTATGGTTCAAGTCTATAGAGACGGCTGAAATAATTTCAATATTGAATTTTACTTAGTATTTTGACATTCAGTGTCAGCCTATTCAAAAATATCTCCATGTGATTCGCCGCAAATAATATGTTAGGCCTAACATTTTCTTTGCACCATGGCATAGTGCGTTAATTCAGCCTCCCCACCAGAGCCTCTTCGTCTGTGTAATGTTCCAGTTAACGCGTAGCCTGAATGAAAGTCTGATTTAGTAACATACGAAGTTAGGACTAAAACGAAATCCGGCATCGGGTCGTTTTTAATTTTCCCGCTTATATACACCATTCCATCTTTGGTGTCTCTAAATTTAGCTTGCACTTTGATAGTTTTTCCCGCCGTTTTCTGAATAATCAAGCATCGTTTTCTATTCCACCAGAGAATTTTAAAAGTCCATGACGTTTGGAGAGCCGCGCATATCCATCCCTCGTACGGGAACAACAATATTTCAATCGGATTTTTCAATTTCCGCAGTAAACGTGTGCAGGGAGCGCCTACGTTTTTGTAGTAATGAAGGTTGACCATAGTACTCGCTCAAAATGTCTCATTCACAGTAAAATCGTACTCCTCTAGGCAGAGCTATACGTTTCCGATGTTTGACAAATTAAAACAAGCCAACAAGCCACAAGTGAAGTTCCTATTAAAGCAAAAATACGATCAGATCAAAAGACGCATCTTATTATTTTCAATCCAGAGTAAAATTTGTTTCTGGAAGCCTACAATTTATTAGACCAAGCAGACTGCCCCGGTAGATAACGATCGATTGAATTTGCTTTGCGAAATACGCACAAATCCTAAGATGAGAACACAGTGGCAAATGCGGTGCGCCGCAGTGCGAATCTGAGCAACAACAGTGGTGTCCTGCCTATAACCAAACTCTGACGTATTGCGTTATATCGCTTCTTGCAAATCGCCTTGATCAAGGATCTGAATTATCTATTGAAATTAGCATTTAATTGTTTTGCCCGGAAGAATAATAATTATTATTGAGAATGTCAGACGTACAGTACGGATCCATTTCAACCACAGGCTAATCAGTCGCTGTGCAGGTGTTAGGGCGCCCGCGCCCCGAGAGCATGTCTTCGAGTTGATCAGGATACCAAGTCGTAAGTTGAAATTGAAACAAGTCAATTTATCTTCAAAGAAACAATCTTTACAAGAAAATAATACGCTATAGTTATAAACGATGCACTGGCGGAGGCTACTTGACTACAACTGTCCACAGTAGCGTGACGGATAAGAAGGTCGTGACACCGTAAATCAACAAAACCTCATGATTTCTATTCGTTTTTTCTGTAATTATATTTGGTCTTGTTAGTTGTTCGTCTAATGCGCGAGCGCGTAGTAGATATGGATTAAGCTGTCGTCTGTACAACCCCGCAGCAATTCATTCGATGCATTAGTGTACCCGATTAAACTCATCACATCTCGGCATTTGCTTACCTTCTTCCCTTACGATTCATGTAATAAATGAGTGCGAATTCATCACACAAATTAGATTAGAAATCGTCTGTATTCTGCATAGCCACAGTCAGCGATCCGCCAGCGTTTTGTATTAGCACTGCTACGCGGTCAAATTTCTAGATATGTCAATGCATCCAGGAAAAAATTATGGCTTGCAATTCTAACTGAATGCGAATATTTTATGCCCTTATTTCTATGTTTCCTCCACGTTTTATTGGTTGTCAGCAGGCACTCGACACGCGATCGCTGCGCGGAATGAAGCCTGCCGGTGTGAGAACGTGTGTTGTCAACGCGCTTTCCTAGTACTCATCAATCAACGATGACTACAATGGAATACTGGTTCGGAAAATCGTTAATGAGCTTTCGGAGGCTTGCCATCGTCATTATCTACAGATACACTGGCTACCGAAACACCGTTACAACCCACATCAGACTATCTCCGTCATTATAATCAAGTAGAACTGTCATTTTCAATCAAATCACATCCACAAAAACATTGCCATTACAGATAATTTAGATTTTATTATTGGCGTAAAAAACGCACTAAAAACGAACCTCCGCGACAACAACCACCATTGGAGAATTGATAAAGCCGCGAATCATTTGCGTAATGTAAAGCAACTATAGTGATTTATAAAATGTTGCACATTCACTTTCGACTTCAATGTTGATAAACAACATGCCATGCAAAACATAATTTCAACGTGGTCGTATTCATGATCTAACTACATCAATGATTTTGTTTGCAGAGTAAACATAAGTTATTTTTCTGATCTATTCCGATAAGAATTTCAGCTTGAAATCTTATTTTCATCAGCATAGATCCACTTAGAGAATGGTGCTTGTGATATTGATGTGGTAAGTTGATGAACGTGGTGCAATGTTTGAATGGAAATGAAAACAACAAAATGTTGCATTCGATGCAACATTGAAATCACTCAACTGGGTGTTTGGGATATAACGATTGCCACAAAGTGCCATGGTTTTGTAATAGTATAGCCTCCGTGACCGGGCCTACATAAGGTAATTATGTTAATGCCTATAACTTCATGATGCACCATTATTTTTATATATTATTTTTCTGCTTAATATTTTAAAACTTTTCAACCTGTCGGTGTTGGGTGGAAACTCATTCTTTTGGTGGGTGGAATTTCTGCACTTCACAATGCCCCCTACACCTTTTATGGGAGACTAAGTTTCCAAATTTCCTCCTCACTCTTAAGTTGGAATAATTCCGTAGATATTTAAAAATAATGTGACAGTTGCGAGCGATGTTATTTTCTGTTTTTATTATCGTGCGGACAAATAAATAATTGATTCAATAGCTTTAGACGATTTAAAAATGATTCCATCGTGAGTAATGCATTCGTAAATTCTGTATGCATATCATACATTTTCTTTCCTGTTAACATGTTGAAACCAGATGAATAAGCCTATCCTGTATTCATTTCGAGCAATATCGGTGGTAGTGGGTGGTGACCAACGTCTAGATGTGTATAAGAGACAGGTATTGTATGATAAGGAAAAGTTATTTGCTAAGAGGGTGTCAGAACTCCGAGTGGTAAGCATTTGCATATATTGATATAGTTTTCTTTTTATATGTCTGCGAGGCAGCTCAATCAAATTATGAATAATTCATGAACATGCAAATTCGTGACTAACATCATTAATCATATAGGCCTAACATCATTTACCTTAGGTATTTATGCTGTAAACGTGTGTTCTTATCAGTTAGGAGTGCTACCTATGACCCCTCACAGTCGAAGACAATTGTCATAACGCTATACTACGATATCTGTTGGATATCAATGAATTATCCCGGAAAGTCGCGGCTCAAATTATAGCAATTTTTCTGCGGCGGCCAACGCGATTCTACGGAGAACGCAACGCCACGATACGCGCGCAACTGATCGTTTTTAATGACTTTCTGTTCAGAATTTCGCAGACGGCGTCGCACGCGGAGCGGAGTTGGATTTGTCGGTAGACGGTCGTACGACCGCCGTATTACGCAGTGACTCTAAATGAGTCTTGCCAACAACATGATAGCTATACAATATTTAAGATTTAGCTATCTAATTTACATTAGGCCTAGTTGTTTTCTCTGAAAGCAGACGATATCAAAATCGTGTGTTGTGTCGTCGGATATAATTGACAAGAATAAGCGTAGTTTTTGTTCAAGAAATGCCAATCGCTTTCATTATTTTAGAAGGTTGACGTACAATGTGAAATCGATAACAAAAACAACCAGTATCGGAGCCCGAAATATTGCATAAGAAAGCGACATGGCCGAATAACATAGATTTTATTTAATTATTTTGAAATAAGAAAAGAACAAATTATCTGGCTGCAACATATTAGGTTTACTAATAGGCCTTATACAAAATTGCTAATGGTATGGTAGTCCGGTGTATTATGTCATCTAAAACGCACGGTATACTGTATAATATGTAATAACAGTTTGCTGGTCGTTTCGGTGTAAATTAGGTTATGCTCTGTTTCACGATCACAAGATTAAACATTTATTATCTATATTTATCACAGTGGAGGTGTTTTCCATACCAAACTTACTATCATGTGATTAGTCTTTATCCACTTCGTATTACGATGAATTCTTTACAGAAATTATAATGGCTATCTGTTTCTACTAAATTTAAGGACAAACAGTAATTATTTACACATATGTCTATTTCAAATTTATATGGTCTATTTACTGACATTAAACAACAATGTGTTTACGAGCCAAGTCCATAATTATTATACTACTATTTTTTCTGAAGTCAATTTCGTTCGTTCCCTGACGGGTTTTATTACTCATTAATACATATGCTTCTTACCCTTATTAGGCCTACCATTATTGTGTTAGAAGTTCCTTAAGAACCACTGGGGAAATATGTTTCTTCTGTACTTCACTATTAGTTTCATAATATAATGTTTATTTTCAACCTCAGAATGAATATTTAATAATTTGAAAATGTGTCGCAATGGAAAAATTCAAGAGAGTGTTTTAGCTTGACTATAATACAGTATGTTTATGGTTTATAAAAGTTGTGAAAATCGTATATCAATACAGATGTTATTGTACGTATGGATTGGATTAGGACAACAGCGTCCAATCAGAATTAAGAATTGCTTTCAGACCGGTGTTACAATAGCCATTACCTATAATTCAATAGAAATGTTTACTCTGAGAATCCCCCTCTATAAGCCAGTGCCAAAACATATCAAATTAAGAATTATGTGAAACGGGAAAGAGTAGACCTACAGGAATTAATTTACTCTCGTAGGTCTAGGGTGTGGGATGTAGTACATAACGCAGTTTTTAGCTGCATTGTCGTTTTCTTGATACACAAAATATACATCAAATGTACATTCACCAAAGTTCATATCATCCGGAACAAATATATCCTCAAACGACATATTCGTAGGGCTGATTAATGGTTATTGGTACAGGCAGGTTAATTGTAAGCGCTATGTCAATGTAAAGAGCTGTATTGAAGTTCGATATGATTGGAAAGACGGTATACTTTAACAGAGTTCATGTTTTCAGAAGAAAATCAATGTATAGTGGCAATAGCAATTTTAAAATTTCAATCAAAGCAGATTGATTGGAAATTAAAATGCCTATAGACTAGCACTGCATGAATGTTTAGTTTCCTGTAGGGGAAGAGAACTTTCACTGCACAACTTAAGATCATGCTCGACGTCTAGCATATGATCTGCACGAATGGTTAACAACCCGATAGGCAAAATTCCTTATTCCTGAAAGGGATAGGGCCCACAGAAGCGCTCGCATGGGTTGAGGATCAGGGGGAAAAGCCCCAGAAAATGGTGAATCCCATCAACATCATCATAATGGTTTGAAGCAAAATTAAAAATGATTCGCTCGAAAAGGGTGTTCGACCGAACTGTAGGAACCTCATGGGCCTGGTGATGCACTATGAGAATTACAATACAATTGTTTTTTCTTTCTGTTACTTAGATTACCAGCTTTTATTTCGTGTGAAATGTTTTTTTTTCTCGATATACTGCGTTCACTGCTTGCAATTACCGTATGTGCCTTCTTCCATTTGATTATTTTCTCTTGAATTTCAATTTATATTTACAATTTATATTTACTGTATTTTGTCGTCTGCAATGGAAGAAAATAAATGTCTTATTGAATCGATTTGAATTGAAATGTATAAGTGATTTTTTGTTTGTTTTGGTGCTAAGTCGTTTGAGAATACGTTAGTTCACATCGGTGTCTGTAAGTAAAAAAATACGGTTTGATAGAATCGAATCTGTCACAACTATTCCCACGAGAAATACCAATTAAGTGGCTGATAATTTCATGTCGATTTTTCTTTCGAAAATATAGAAAGGGATGGTAATCCTGAGCAGAGGCAATAGTCTCGCGCGAATGTTATGCTAGGGGCGACAACGCTAACTTTAATACTACCATGATAATGGACAATAAACAAAAAAACTCACAACCACGAGTTTATTAACTGGTCAAACGACAATATCCTACAAAATGAAACTCGGTGTTTCTTTGTTAATTCGTAATGAAATGAGCATGAAGAGTTTTATTGATGAAACTCGGAGTTGTACCGTATGCAAACATGACACAATTTTTAATAATTGCAATTGAAATCTTAATCAAAATGGTCTGTGTATTCATGTCCACGAAGAAAAATCGAAAGAAAATTAATTTTTGCCTTTCTTGGAAAGTCTAATATTCCCTAATGGTCGTAACTACACGATCACAGCAGTAGAACTGAGATGCCGGTATGGTTTATTCATCGGAATGAGAAAATATGAATAACCGAGATTATTTTAAAATGCTACAGTATATTCATAGATATTAAAACGACGTTCCATTAAAGAAAATAATATTGACAAATATTAAATGTTAGTTTATTCATATAGGCATATTTGCATTAGTAGGCCTACGCGTCTTATTTATAGGTTTATTTACATTTAAAATCGTATGTGTGGCGTGTTTGCGTCAAAATTGCTCTAATTTGAATCAATCCGGATCTTTTCATAATAATAGTGACAGGTAAAAAATCGATGGCCAAAGTCAGAGTCTGATTATACGTTTACATAGGCAGTACGGTACTTTACGTTTACATAGGCACATCCTTCAATGGACCTCATGATCCATAACGGCATGGTAACACAGGGTCTGCATGGACCAGCACATCGGGGCATAGGCGTAGATTCCGGGATGGGGGTTTTTATCCCCCAATATTTGACAAGGGGGGATGGTCCATTGTATCATCCCCCCCCCCCAATATTTTGACTATGTATGGGATAAAATGGAGCTTTACACACTTCAAAAGACTGTCACAGAAATAATTTGCACTGTTTTATGCGCTTACAAAGATGAACATTAGCATAATGTATTAATGTTGATAACAACATTATTTTATCTGGTACCAATCTAAGCTCTTCTTTCCTTAGATGTTAGATGTGCTTGCAAAGAGAGCCACATTTCACACTGAAGGGTGTGTACGACATCAGTACAGTAATGTTATGTCAATTCCAAGAATGTTTAAGGTTATATCGGTTGATGAGGAATTTATTGATTAGGCCTATAATAGCAAATTGCATTAATTTATTTTTCAAAAACAAGGTTTCCAGCTTCAGAGGGGGCACATCCCCTGTCCGCACAAGGGCACACATTGGCGCTAACACCAGGCGCGTAACAGGGGTCTCGGGTCAGAGTGGGTATTTATTTTCCCGGTTAGTAATTTACCATACCCACCCCACCCCACTCCCCATATAGAAAACAATACGACATCGGGCTTATCTTATTTATAATATAGGCCACACACGTATGCTTGAAACTAAATATAAGCATTTTAATCATGGTTTTATTTATTACAAACATATTCTTTCAGCATCAATACACATTGGGCCCTTCTTTTAGGTTAAAACGATCTATCTTAAATTTGTCTTTCTTGAATTTGGGACTATTATGTGTTTAAATAATTTAAAAGGATAAACCTAAAAAAAGCCCTATAAAATGCGCGCAAAATACTGTTGTGTTTTTAATTCTAATTTGGTCGGAATTGATGAAAACTCCCTAAAATGTGCAATTTATAAAGGAAATTGGCCTTCTGTAACAAGAAATGCGCGCAAAGAATTTTAGAATTTTATGCACTTTCAGAGGATACATTTGTCAAGGGGTGGGGAAAAATTTTCCAAAGATGGATATTTTATCCTTGTCCCCCGGTGTTTTTAGTTCTAATTTCGTTGGAATTGATCAAAACTCTCTAAAATGTGCAATTTTTAGAGGAAATTGGCCCATGTCAACAAGAAATGCGCGCGAAATTTGAGGTGTTTAGGCACTTTCAGGGGATGAAAAGGGCATTTATAAAGGGGTGTGAAAGATTTTCCAAAGATAGATGTTTTCCCCTTGTCCCCCAGTGGTTACGCTATCGGGCAGCATAGATCAAAGGAGTTATGAGAGATTTTGAAGTGGAGAAGGCGTTTCAGGGTGTTTTGAGTCTGGTCATTATGATATCTTCCTTTTTATTCTTGTCTTTATTTTTCTCTTCTCTTTTTCTTTTTCTTTCCTTTTCTTTTCCTTTTCTTTCTCTTTCCCTCCCTCTCCCCTCTTTCTTTTCTCTTATTACCGTACCCAGCCCGGTACGACGGCTTGGTCAGCCCGGTAAAAACCGTCAGGGGAGGGGCAGTTTCCCCCCTGTCCTCCCCCTCCCCGCGCCTGTTACGACACTGGCTAACATGCCAATCATCCCCCCAATGAAAAATACATTTCTACGCCACTGCATCGGGGTAACCCCCTACTCGTGTCGAAAGATGTACTGGGTTCTTTAAAGTGCACATTAGCCAAATTGTTTACGCTGTGCCTACGGTTTATAGTCCTTATCCGAGAAGACTTCAACCAAATAGATGAAGTCTTCTCGCTTGCACCGTGCCTATATAATGACTCTAGGTTTGCTGCGGCGCCCCGCCTTAACCATTCGGCCATTTGATTCAGTTCACATCCAACTAGCAACTACAAGACAAAAACTAAAATTTTACAGATAAAATGGAAATAGACCATCCTAGGTTTAAGTTATATTTTCTCTTTACGGAGGTTAATTCAATTCAATCAAATCGACGTTTATTCACAAAAGAATACAATTACAACAGTTTTTTTTCATAAAGTAAATATGACGAATTAATTATGTAAATTTAAAAAAAAAAAGAAACAGGCAAGACTCAATGAGAAAAACAAATCGTGTGATGGGACAGCATGAAAAGAGAAAAAGAAAGAGAGAAAGTAAGTGGAATACCAAAATTATAACCTGGCATTGCTTTGCAAGATTTAACTCCAGGCTAGTGAGACTATTTTAGGTTGCTAAAATGGTGATGGTTCTGTACTCTGCTTTTTTCGGGAGACTTCAATTTTGTATAGGTAGTGGTTAATTTCTTGTTGAGGTCTGGTTCCTACTAGAGAAATGTACCCTGACGAAACACAAGTAACTCTACATCAGTAGAGGATTCAAGGGGGCCTAGACTGACCTGCCCCTTTACATTTTTCAAAATTCTTTGAATTTCCTTGTTTTGGCCCTCTATTTCGAATTCTGGATCCGTCACCGCTGTACATGGCGTGTTATGTTGCTTTCAATGTATTTAGTGGGTGAAGCAAACATTTAAGTGTAATTTGTATGATGTCTAAGAATGAGACGACCATTACTATCACTATATGATTGAAAGGCCATCTTAACCCACCTACAACTCCACTCACATCATCTACCTTATCTATAAAATTGCTGAATGTTATAATAATCAACGAAGACAGCATTTTAAGACAGTCTTTGAACACGCATATTCTCTATAAATTAATTATAATTAGGAACACCATCTCACTAAACGAATCATACATTAATGTATCGTAAACACGAACTTCACTATGGTAAACTAGCCTTCAAGCCTTGATATGTGTACGGTATAAATCCTATAAGAATTCATCCTAGGTTTTAAAGAGGTATTCCGCCAAAATGTTAGATGTTTGTTCGTTATGGGAAATATCAATTAATATAATTTAATATTGGATAGTTAATTCAGACTCTTACGTCATACAGTAATTCTGATTTTGAAACACATATGTACGAACAAACAAGTTTGTATATGAACAGTGCATTATTGAAACGATACCTTTAACCAAGAACATTAATGATACAAACTGTAATTAGAGATTCATAGGCTAATTTGCAAGCGAAACACCCTCGAGCATCTTTCAAGACCGTATCTAATGTTCATTCAAATAAAGTTTTAGTGATTCCGTTTTGTATTAATAAAACGTAAAGGTAGTTTATTCCAGTTAATTCAGTCAGGGTTTAAGGTGACGTGATTTTTTGCTTGAAATAAAACGTTTGCATCACATGTCATTCATGGAAAACTTTGACATGGAATTTTTATTCCTTGCACAAAAAATAATTGCAAAATCCAAAAATGGGTTGAACATAATCTTGTTTTCTAATGTCTTTTCATAGTCTCAATTGCGCATGGCTATGTCAAAGGTCAAATCAAATAGATATTCTTAAGGCTTTCACTATTGTTTACATTATTACTTGACCGTTATTCCTATGGTATATATAGAGGAAAACTGCACCAATCTTCAAGAGAAAAGTCATGACGAAAAGTCTAGTACAGTGTTAAGCGCCCATGTTATTTTAAAATTTTGCCAGAACTTAGAGCGACAAGATGAGCCAAGTATTAAAATAGTACACACCATTAGAAACTTCGACAGCCTTTGTGTGAAAACAGTTTTAATAAATAATTTTAGTGGCATTAAATCATTAAACCTATCCTTGAGAGATATTGTAATTTAAATTCCGTATACGAATTCGCTCTAATTAGTATGAAAACTACGAGAACAATTTTAAAATTTGGGACGAAACATGAATGCAGAGGACAAAGGATAACTCAATGTTGTGCAGACAAACAAACGCAGCAGCACAGGTTGTATATGGCTTAGGCTTATTTGTTTGGGCTGGGAATTCCTAGACTGATAATTCAAAATCAATTAATAAAGTTGATACTTAAATTCATACAGTCAATGCAGATTATGCGTATGTTTTTACAGGATTCTTAACGAGGGGAATATGTGATTAATGACGGTGATAACATTACAAGAATATTAACTCTTTCATCATTAATGTTTTCAATCACATAGCAATAAAACTCAGAGGCACCGTTCGAACATTCAACTAAGAGCATAAACTATATTACAGACAAAACTCTTGTAACATTTCACCGATGATTTATATATATATATATATATAT
>NW_022694754.1:874556-900228 GCF_011630105.1 Anneissia japonica | reverse complement strand
AGATATATATATATATATATATATATATATATGCCTGTATAGCCTACATATATTTGTGTATTTTATTACATAACATTTTTTATATAAAGGCCTAGTCGTGTTCTCCATCCCCATGTAAAATGTAATAATATACATGTTACAATATGTAACATTTATTATTTATTTTATTATTAAACTGTATTTTATGCGACTGAATAATAAAATCGGAGGAACTGATCATTGCTTCTGGTAACATTAGTGTGAAAGTAATAATGGCAGTGGCCTTGATAAAATCCGATTACAACTGATGATAATTGTAGTATGGTGATGGCGGTGGCGTTGACCATGCCACAAGCGTCGTCGACGGATACCGGCACATGAAAATTCGTTTAATATTATTATTGTTATGACGATAATGATGGTGGTGGTAGTGGTGTTGATGATGATGATGGTGACGAGGAAGATGACGTTGATCTTATGATGATAATGATGATGAAGATGGCAATGATGGTGATGACGATAATGGAGATGATATTGTTAATGTTGATGATAATTGTGGTGGTGGTGGTGGTAGTGGTAGTTGTGGTGGTGATGATGATTCTGATGGTGGTGGCTAAGGTAACGATGATGCTGAAATATAAGGATGAGGTGATGATTATTAATTCTGTAGTATGAATAATGAAAGGGCCTTAGTTATATAGGCCTACAATTGGTAGGCCTGGTCTAAAAAACTGCAAAACAAATAGCAAACCTATTATATTTCTTAATAGGCCTATGTACAATATAATAGTAAGAAAGAACTCGAAATGATATAGAAACATTGAGAAGGACTTCCATCTGTATATCAAGGAATTCACACCTAATACACAGACAGACTTCTTAAAATACAATTCGTCGAATTTGATTGCCGGTAAATGAAATTATTCATAATCCCATAAATATACAGTTTAGGTATAATTGTACCAAAAGGATTATGGCGGCAGAATCAATACTTCTGTATCGTCGTAACAATCACATGCCCCAATATTTCAGAAGCGAATCTAATACCTACATGTTATATTGCATGATATATCAACGAATGCACACCCAAAACACAAGCAGACTAGACTTCTAGAATTGCAATTAATCGATTTTTATTAATTCAGTCTCATAAATATAGGGCCTACCGTACCGTTTAGGTATAATATTGAACCAAATGGATTATGGTGACAAACAATCAATAATTCAGTACGTTACTTAAACTTAAATATAAAAGTCGTACGAATAAATAGGCCTACATTTTATAAACTTATAATAATAACCATTTACGGTAGCCACGTACGAGAATCCCATTATGATGACGTATTAGCGTTGACTATGCAGCTAATGCGTCGACCAAGAAACGAATGTGTATCTCTGCCTGGTCAATAAGACGCCGTGGGTGCGTTTAGCGTCTGATCGATAGTTCGCAAGTCAAAATAATGCCATATCAATTATGACAGAGGGAGCTGTTGCTTCACTTAACCTTATTTTTGTGAAGAATGATGTTCAATTCTTCCAGGACATTCTTAAATAAAAGATTCGTTTCTTAATAATAATTGTCACCACTTTTAACTTAATGCATTATTCGGTGATAAATATATAATTTCGTTTATAAAAATTGATTATGTAACTTTTTAATGTTAGTTGTTCACAAGCTCTCATAGTTAAGACACTGATAATATTAAATTTCTGGTGAAGAATTTGAATATGTTCAATATCCTTTAGCGACATGCGCAGTCCTTAACAACCATTCCTTCATACTTATATTTATAGGTGATAACACCCTCTTTGATGTAAAGTAGGGATATTGGAGCGAGGTTATTCGGAACACAGCAAGGTTTCGGGATTGACTTGGGCTTGAATTCGTGGACTAGTGTCTGTATGATGGCGTGTTTTGTGGGACTCCATCGGTCAGTTAAGGGGAAGACGCATTTACCACTGCACTGATAAGCTTGGTATGATTTTGGTGCTATGATCCAATTATCGTAGCCAATATCTTTAAAATCTACCATCATTTCCCTTTTTTGGCAATAGTTTTTCCTATTTAATGCTCTTTTTCGTCTGGTTTCTTTAAGTATGGCTCCAGTCTTCAGATTAGTCACAACCTCTTCTTGTTCTATCATATCTTCCAGTTCGTTGAAATTTGTCGTCTGCCGGTTGCTCGATTTATCGTCAGAATAAATAACTAGCAGAGGTTCATATTGGATTTGACGTGACGTATCAAGAATCAGCATTGGAATGATGTCATCAATCTGAACACGGAGGCAATATAGATGCTGCTGATTGGCCGATAACTGTTGGATTACATGATCTGTCAAATCAAACGTTTCCCATCCGTTGTTTTCCTTGTAAATATGTTTCACCAACACCTTTACAAGTTTTCCATCTTCCTGGTCGTCAAATATTGAGAATTTTACGAAAGCGCCAGATCCCTTTTTTTGTTTAACAAGTGTAAACAGACGAAGCTCAGCAAGAACGACTTTCTCGTGAAGTGGAATTGTGACATTAAATCGCAGAAAATGCTCGCTGAATTTTGTAAATGTTTCAAACTCGTTGTCTCCAGAAAACTCGTCGATTTCTACGTGTAAAAAAAGAGAAACCCTTTGGTCAATAATTTAGATACAATGCGTTGTTGTCTTAGATATGCTGAGCATGGATCAGAACTGACCAGAGCGGGGGCGGAGGGCTAGAGTTTCCTCGTGAGAAGAAAACAATTCATCTGGGAGAATTTTTTTTACGGATAATAGGCCCTCTTTTGTATAAAATGATGATGGTAATGTAAATACCGTGGTAAATCGAAAAGTAAAGCTAAAAATAAAATAAAAATATAAAATTGTTCATTTTGATTAAATACATTATCAAATTGTAATAGATTCAACTCAGATTTTGCTAATTTGCAGGCTTTTTATTAATTACGACCTAATTTAGGGGTCTATGAAAAGAAATGATTGGAATTAATTTGATTCTCTGAATTAGGGAGAATTTAATAATTATTTTTATTACACAAATAAAAGGATAGTTATAACCATTTAGAAAATTCGAGTGTATTAGCTCAGCGTAGACTAAGTAGGCATAATAACTTAATAAGGAATGAATTTCGAATTACCTTCATTCAAGAAACTCCGAACGATATTCGAGCTCGGATGAGCGTACCTATTCGTGGAAAAGCGTTGATAAAGTTCAAGCATGTATGGTGGCGCGCGAGCATCTGTTTCCTGAAATTCTCGTTTCTTTTCTTTGAACTGTTCAAACACACTCTCTTCCATCTGGTGAAACTGCTCCTGTAGAACATCATTTTCGGCAGGGTTTTCTACATCACTGTATCGAAACCTGGCCTCCGAGCCCCATTGTTGTCGACCTAGCTTATCTTGCCGGTAGGAAATGCTCTGCATGAGTGAGATTGAAGGCGATGATAGTCGACTTGGAATACACCAGCACAAGAGCATTAATATCCTTAGACTTAGAGTCACCATCGTGCTTTCAATTGATATACGCCAGCTAAAAAAATACCATATAGGGCTACAATTCATTATTTTGTGGCAAAACTTTAAAAAAAATATTTCATTTGATTATAAATCAAACTGCGTGTTAAAACATTCAATCGCTTGGTCTCACCATACGCCGGTGAGTCTACGGTACATCTGGTTTACCTGGTTGTGTCGGCTACCTTTGTCACCGTGCTCATGATCGTGTCAAGATTTAAGAACATTCTCCGTAAACACACATTTTACACTATCACACGCTTCATCCATATCTGTACACAAGGTGTTTAATTTAAAACGATTAATTAAATAGTTGAAAGCTGATAAAACGTCACTATTACCTCTTAAATTGAATTATTTGGCAGGAATTTCAACTTAAAGTAGGTGTCGGATTTAATCAGTGTTTGGACCTCGCAAAGTTCAGGATACAAGGTAGTTTATGGATGTTGGATTTACATGTATTCAAGTATTTTAGCCTACATACATCAGGTCTAATCTCAGCACTTTATGAAAGCATCCTAACCATCTCATTAGCGACTGAATGTTTATATGACTGAGTTGATTACGGTTGTCCGTCGAAGAATTGTGGAATGTAATGACAGGTATAGTTTCAAGGCCTAAAAATAGTAATGCTTGCTTTTCAAACAGAACGACCAAGCGCCCTCATTTAGTGACATTTTGATTTTTTTTTTTATAATGACGGAAGTTGCTAAATAATTACGCGTTTCTGACTACTTCACCATTAGAGGGCAAATACCCGGATGCTACAAAACCTAAACGCCTTTACTAGGTGGTCGGTATGCACTAACAAATTTGAGTAAAACTAAACAAAATCTAAAGAGAAAACATGTCTCTAAGATAAGAATTTTAGAGGCAGTCAAACTAAGGCACTCCAATAAGGTACGTTATCTTGGTGTTTCTGGGATGTGCTCGTGATCCTGACTCTTATAGGAGGAACACGTTCGATCAGTTATTCTTGATTGACATTCGCGGAAAACCGTTATTTTTCTATTTCCCAACTGAGGACTGTCATGAACTGTCTGTTCACTTGTGCTCTGTTCTAAGTGCGGTGCGTACTTTTTCGGACTAAAATCGCGTACGTAAAAACGCAATTGTTTGTATATTCATACCATCTCAGTAACCGCTTCATCGACTTTTATGGATACAATGGTTATCAAAGGATATGATTTATTGTGAAAACAATGTAGGCCTACTGTACGTTGTTAAAATTGGAAGCGTGTAAACGTATTATGCAAACATTTTTACAAACTTAAAAGTGCACAATTTACTAGTGTCTAAATACTAATTCATCTGCATACATAGATTCCTGTTTTTCCTATTTAAAAAAAAGAAATATATAGTTAATCAACTGAATTTGACATAGCTGTTATTAAACAATTTTACAGCCTTTGACATGCTTTGACACGGTCTCTATTTGAACTTAATTTTTAAGTAGTGCGCCCACAAGTTTACGAACTCCGATGTTACGTTGACGCAATCTCGCCATAGCGTCATGATAAATATAAACTAAGTAAATCACCGTTATGTTTGTGAAATAAAAATGTTAACTAATGTTTTGTGTTTCCTATCTTCCTAGACAGTAATATTCCCACTCACAACAGTGTAGTCGCAATACTACTTGCACAAAGTGAAATTCAAAAATGGGAGAAAAGGAAAAACCTCTTGATTAATTTTAAAAGTAGTGTACTGTTCATTCAAAGAGTTTAAATTAGAGTGATGTTTTAAATTTATCTGATTTGTTGTTTATGGTTCGAATACGTCAAAAGCCAATCAGTAGATAATAAATCATTATGTTTATGGATGTTAGTTTGCACAAAATATATAAGCGGACATGGTTTGATTAGGGGACCTATCCGGCCAATCCTCCATAATTTTTTTTGCCATAATCATAAATCTTAAATTAAAAATTTAGGACTATTATTTTATATTAGTTTTCTGTAAATTGTTGTATAGTTCAAAATGTCTAAATGTATCTTGTTGTCTAAACATTAAAACATTAACACAAAAACCATTTACATTAATCTTAAAATATTTAAAACATTTTTAAATATTTCATCTTTCAATTGCATTAAAAAAATATTCAGTCTTTAATTATAACACGCCACTATCCTCATTAATTATTCCATGTAGTGATCTAGTGTCTGCCAAGAGGAAACTTAAACCACTGCAGTACATTAAAAACTGTGCTAATTTGTAAACTGTGATGAACTCGTAATTATTAACTCATTGATTATAATTAGTATATTGGTCGAGTTTAGTGTAGCCTCATCATAACTAAATAAGCACAGAGACGATACACTTTTATTAAATGGCGGACTGATAGTAAATAATTATGTATATTCAAGAATAAGAAATAATGACACAGTACACTTGTGTTGGCGTGCGAATGTACACACAGAATCCGAAAACTGTGGGCATAGTGGCTGTAGTTTCAGATTATATTTGGAACATTGCAATTTTGGCATGGTAATCGAAACTCATCCTACTCCTCCCCACCCCTCCTAACACCCTCATCTATCAGTATGATCTCGCTTCATTAGGTGATTGCATTGTCTTCTTCGTCACTTGCGTGCTCTGTGTATACAGTAAGTAATTATATGGTTAGTTTACTGCTAAAACATCAGTCCACTTCTATAGCATTTATTGTTCAACTTCCCACGGGCGACAGAAATAACTTAATGGTTATGGTGTCGGCTACTCATCTGTCATTTTGTCATCTTTGCTGACTCATCTATTTTGAAAACATTATGTTACGAGGTCTTTACCATTGAAAGCAGTAGATGGTCTAATGATTGGCGTTTATTATCTTTCGCTTTGCATTGTTGAAATGTCCATCAGTGCAATCGCTAATAGTGACGCGCATTAGCATGTTTCTTAAAAATTTTTAAATATGTAGTAGATCCTTGCTGATTATTAAATCTGAAGGATTATACATTAATATTATGAAAACAATTTAGAAGAATCACAAGAAACGGTGGGTGAAATGGAATAATAATTTGAGACGGACACATCAGGTATTAGTAAACTTGTACACATGGGAGTTACGTCATCGTTGGCATGACAACGGCATAATTATAAACGTGAGTTGACAACCATAGAGAAGCACGTTATTATATTAGCAACCGATGGGCCTGCTGGAAGATATATACTTTGGCGGTTACTTATACTGTAGTGTACTATACTCTATAAACATTTATTTGATTTAGTTGATTGTAAGTACTGTATTTCGTAAGATATTTTTTTCTGCGATGTTCACATGTTATTGTCTTGAAGAGACATTGTTCTAACCATTCAAGAATTTGAACCGATATTACATAACATCATTATAAAGTTGTAAAATCTAAGATTATATTTCCTTAATCACCTGCTTTAGTTTTCGCTTATCTTATATTAGGGCCTAAATATATTTATGAAGGAAAACGATAAAACTATAACGTGTTAGTAGTAGGCTTAATGTTGTTTTTTTTTGTTTTTTTTTTATACAAAATCATTCTTTCAGCTGCTAACTGGTCATTATCTCCACCCTTCTTTTCACCTTGTTTTTTACTTGTAGTCACTAAATAATTTACTTGTTATTTACTTATATCTATGCCTTATACCCTCGAATATACATTTTAAATATAAAATTATGGGCAATAAGGGAATCAAAATATGCAAAAAATAAGCCCACGAGTTCATTAAATTTGTTAAGAAATGCGTAAAAGTTAACTACGACTTCGCCGTTGTAAAAGTTTCCTGGGTTTTTGACGCGGTTTTACGAGTTGGCTATGAAATTCCGAAGAGTTTTCCTTTCTTTTTCTTTACTACGAGTTGCAAAACGCTTAGCTCGGGATAGTCAACCTAACTCATATAACAAAGTTTCCAACTCCTAAAGTTATATTAAATTCATTCAGATAATAATGACACTGTTTAAATCTATTACTATAATTCGTATTATCAACGTATTGCTATATTACTTTCCACAGACTAGTGACGCATCATGGGAAGTAGTCCTTCAAATAAATTGACCAAAACAGTTCCGGATCCTGGCCCTCAGAAGAATTCTTACGAAAATGAAAACAAATTGTTAAAAGATGAACTCGAACGCATGCAACTACAAATTAAAACCATGACAAATAGAACGGAAGATGAAATAAAACGATTACAAGACGAAAACCAGACACTCAAAAATGAACTAAATACACTCAAGTCAGACAATAGCAGTTCACAGCCGTTGATAAACAAGACGCCAGAATCATCAATGAAGCTATATCGACTTTCATATGACACGGGACTATCGAGTCAAAGTGATATAGATGCGTACGGGAAAGGCATTGCACCAACTGGCAACCTTACGAACGTTAATAGATCCAACAGGAGACGTCATGCAAATGTGAAGACTCGGCACAATGTAGAAACATCGGAAGAAACGTCTGCAATGACATTGACCACGCCAGAGTCATCAACAGTTGAATCTGCGCATTAATGAAACTTTCTGGATTGTCAATTAAACCTACAAACTGACCAACTAAAATGTGCTACAATATGGGAGCGGCCAGAAATACGCACATGCCCCACACAAGTTTACAGCTGTCATTTTGAAGGATCTTAGCACAACATCAAAATGGCGGTGCTTAGCAGAAAGATCGAACAATCAATCAAAATCTGTGTCAATCACATTAAGTTTAAGTATATTGTTAAGCATTGCATGAATATAGAAATGTTATTTTAAAAAGTTAAATATATATGTATTGAATATTTTATCGCTAATCAACAGACTTGCAAATAACCGTTCCTTAGTTAGAATTGACAATTCTTTTTGAGGAAATACTGTATAGGCATGCCTTTTCTTCTATTTTCTTCTTGCCAATTTTTAATTATTTTTTATTTTTATGTGCATAAATAAAATGTCCCAAAACAGCTTGCCTACTCATGCGCCTCAACACCACCTTATTTTTCAAGCTTACTCCGGTCAGTTAATCCTTGATCCCCAATTTAACGTTCATGTCCTCTCAGCCCCACCCCGTCCCCTTCATGTCAGTAATCCTCGATACAACACCGAACGACTGACAGGTAGACCAATATTAGGATTTTTATACTGTGTAAACAATAAAATGAATAAGCCAATTTGTAGTTAGAACTGCGTATGCTCGTATCCAAGGTCAATCGGCATAAACCTATGTGTACGGCAGGTGGTTCTGCCGACTGGCCTTGATATGGGCATGTGCAGTTCAGACTAAGAAATTGCTTATTTGGAAATTGATAGAGACTGTATACAATTATCTATGCACTAAGTTAAATTTACAAGCATTCAAGATGCATACAAACTTTTGATAACATTAGATTCTTTGATAGATTCAATATATTTGTTTTATTTGTATAATAAATTCATGTCACGTAGTTGTTTCAACTATAAAGTAACCACATGAACAGATAGGAATGAAATTAAGTCACAAGTACATACTTAGCCCTGTCCAGACATGTGACATGCCTAAACATGGTCATGATGACATCACATCATGACCATATATAGCCACATCATGACTATATATGGGCATACAACAGTTTTTTGTCAAAGAAAATTTAATAGTCTAGACAGGGCTTTAAACATAAAAACTCATCAATGATATTCCTTATTCAAGCAGCATTTGACTTATAGTGGCTCTCATGATGATCTGGTGTAATCTAAATATTTTAAGCAAGTATGTGCGCAAATACATACAGCAAATACATCGCAGCAAATAATGAAATGTAAAAGGTCAGGATATTTAATTTTAACAGCATTTTATAGCAATGAATGCGTATCTTATATTTATCATCTTGTGAGTGAATTAAACACTATAATTATAAACAAAAACAAATGAATAAATTTTATTTTTATAATCTTTAAATCAATAAAAACATTAGTAATTTTCTGTATAATATTTGCACAATTCCTTAGCAGTCCAAATGAAAAACAAAACTGTAAAATACATCCTAATTTTGGCACCAAAATTGGCCTATGACAAAGTAATCTTACATGGGAGTTCTATATCACTGATATTCGTTCATTCAAGCAGAATTTGACTTATAGTGGCTCTCATGATGAGCTGGTGTAATCTAAATATTTAAGAAAGTATGTGCACATATAGACGGTAAGCTATGCACCACATTGCAGCCAGCAATGAAATGTAAAGGTCAGGATATTTAATTTCTACAGCATTATAGCAATGAATGCGTATCCAATATTTATCACCTTGTGAGTAAGTCACTATAATTATAAACAAAAAAATGAATAAATTTTATTTTAAAAATATTTTTAATCAATAAAAACATTAATGATTATCTGTATAATATTTGCACAATTCGTAGCAGTCAAAACGAAAACAAAATTGTAAAATACGCCCCACTTTTCGCACCAATATTGGTCTATGACAAAATAATCTTACATAGAGTTCCATGAGTAAAATTGGTAACACGAATACCTCATCTGTATATCAAAACAGTTAAAAAGAAGATGAATATGCAGTCAAAATAAACATAGGAGTACTAATCACCTTTTAGACAAGCCTATGTGTTCCTAGGGTAAATTTTGATGGACCCAGGAGATACTATAGTAAATTCAAACCTAGGACTCTGTTGGACCTAGGGGATACTAGATCAATTTTAGATGAAGATAAGGTTTACTAGAGTAATTTTAGACAAAACTAGTAATGTTAGATACTTTATATAATCTATTCACTTTTTCATACAAACCCAGATATTCTCCAAAAAAAATCTGGTTTCATTAACGTTAGGTTGAATATTGTTTTTAAACTAAAATTAAGTAGACTTCCATTTGTAGGAAGCACCAAAGTATGTAATCTAGAAAATTACATCATTCACAAGATAGCTGGAACTTAGCAGAGTAAGTCTACTTAAGGTTGGTTTATCATAAGAAAAATATTCAATCTAACTTAAGTTATGGATGCTTGGGCTTATTTAAACACAATAAAAGTGATTGGAGATTCACAAGCCCATTACAGATGGTTACACAATAGGAAGCCAACATCTTACATTACTTCCAAATTTTAACAACACCATCCCTTGATGTAGAAACTATGAAAGACTGGTCTGGATTAGTGTGGTAGACACCAATATCGGTGATGACATCTCGGTGTCCAGGTGGCACTTGCTCTGGGCCTCTACGCGGTGAATCTTCATTTTGTGATGACCGCTGCTTTCCGTATGTCTCAACAAACACTTCATCCCCATCAACAACCTTCTGCCTATTAATGGAGAATTGAACCAAAACTTCAATTCTTTGTTTTTAGATTAAAAATAAAGACTAGAATACATAGCCATTATTTGACATTTTGTCTGAAATTTTATTATGCAAACATTGTAAATATTAGGGTCAGTATTAACAAATATCACCAACAACACCATCACTGACCACAGCTCCACCACCAATGCCACCACAGCTAATGCCAAAACTACAACCAACACCACCTACACCACCAACAGAAACATCCCCATACCACACCACCATCAACACCACCAATAACACCAACACCACCAACAGCACCTACACCACCAACATAAGCATCCCAAATACCACACACCAAAATAAACACCAGCAATAACACCAACGCCACCGACAACTACACCAACAACAACACCTAAACCTACACCACCAACAGAAGCATTGGCCACACCACACACCAACATTAATACCACCAATAACACCACTAATAACACCAATAACAATACCAACAACTACACCAACAACAACACCTACACCACCAACAGAAGCATTGGCCACACCACACACCAACATATACAAAACCAATAACACCACCAATAACAATACCAACAACTACATCAACCACAACAACGGGCAGATAAAATAGCCTCTCCAGAGCTTTTTCATCCTTTGGGGAGATTAATATCAAGGTGAAAAATAAGAATATAATGGATGGATGGATAAATAGAGGTGAATGAGAATGGATTAGAACAAATTATACTTAAAAGGTTTGCACCATTTACGCATACTAATTATAATTACAAATCTCTGCACCATAGAGCTTAATACAATCTTAATATTAAATGTCACAGCTTTTAGAAGCCACTCAAATGTATTCAGACAATCTACTGACATGTCCAAACAAATTAAATATTGTGTTTCCAAATCCTATTGGCCAAAATAATAAGTTAATTAAATGAGAGAAAGCTTGCTGCTATTTCTTAATTAAAAAATTTATGATGCATATACAGTAGTGAAATGACTAGGTATGCTAAAGATGTAGGAAAAGAAAGGAAAATGGAAGAAAAGACATGAAAAAGGGAAAGAATGAAAGTAAGGTTATAAGAACAAGAAAACAAATATTTAAACAAATAATTAAGTAGATCAAAGAAAATTAAATCACTGTATTTTTCAAATTATTCATAACTTTAAAAAAAAATCAAGTTAATAATACTTATAAAGTTGTTATTATTTTTTTTAATTAGGTGTTAACTTTAAATAAATTATCCCACTTCCTGCAGTAAAATGAAGAGGTATTTTATACATTATGCACTATATAAGTTCACAATTATTATTATGTATACACATATTCGATTATGAAATCATCATGTTCTTATACCTAGGCACTACTGTATTAATATTATCTATCTGTTTATATTGTGTTTATGGTGCTATGCAGCAAACCTAATTTGAATAATATGTATATAAGATATATAAAAATGTTACGTTGTTATAAGAAACACCAAACACTTTCATATAAATCTAAAGCTAAAATACATTTATTATAACAAATTTTCTGAAGCTTTGTCAGCTAACATTTTGTACTAGAATAACTTTAGTCATAAGTCATATTTAATATTCAATATATACAGCAATAAAATATTGTATTTGAATAGTGTTGAGTAACTTACTTGTACGATACATTAGGCTGTGTTTGAGGATCATTAGCAGAGCCTGCGATGATGTACGAGCGAGCGGAGCATGCTAGATCCCAGAATCTGATGCGTTGGTCAGACCCAGCCGTGATCATTGCTGCTCCAGACCCATTTGTTGGGTAATGGTACATACCATTAACACCATGGATTGTGGCCTAGAAAAATAAATTGATAAACAGTACATTTGTTTTTAAATAACTAAAAACTATTGTAAAAATCTTTAAAAACAAAATAAAATATTGGCAAGCTTAGGGGTAATACTAATAAAAAATCATCTGCTAAGTAAAGAGAACACTGAATTGGTGGTATATACATTACAATCCAGTCAAATACAATCACTAAATAAGAGAATAAAGGGCTAACAGTAATTAATATATATATATAAAGTACATATAACATAATTTTTTGAGGCTCAAGATAAAAAACTTCATATTTTTACTATGCCTATCTACAAAACCCATTCACCCAAAAAAGTCACATATAAAGTCATTTTTTGCAGTTTGAGATAAACACCTCCATATTTTTACTATGTAAAACAAACCCTCACCCACCCAAAAAGAAAAACAATACAATAGCAAAAAAGCATCAATGTAATTCAATAAAATTTTTTTTTAAATAAGGAGATGCCAAATAAAAGACTGGAAATAGCACTACAGGTCTCCCTCTAAGTAAAGACTCAAATTCAACTCTGGCCATTAGGCGCAAGCTAGGTCTGGTCTAGAGGTATGATGCCAGGCTAGTGATCTAGAGATCGTGGGTTCGAGTACCACCCAAGAAAACTTGTGATTTTTTTCGCAATTGTTTTCCAACGTAATCTATTTTTATTATTTATAACTGTAGACTTGTTCAGTGTAAAGCTAAACCTTCTATTTCCCACACTACTCAACATGTTTTCAAATATATACATTCCCAAATCGTAGGAGCTTAGGTCTGTCTCTTATACACATCTAGATGTGTATAAGAGACAGATATATACAGCAATAAAATATTGTATTTGAATAGTGTTGAGTAACTTACTTGTACGATACATTAGGCTGTGTTTGAGGATCATTAGCAGAGCCTGCAATGATGTAAGAGCGAGCGGAGCATGCTAGATCCCAGAATCTGATGCGTTGGTCAGACCCAGCCGTGATCATTGCTGCTCCAGACCCATTTGTTGGGTAATGGTACATACCATTAACACCATGGATTGTGGCCTAGAAAAATAAATTGATAAACAGTACATTTGTTTTTAAATAACTAAAAACTATTGTAAAAATCTTTAAAAACAAAATAAAATATTGGCAAGCTTAGGGGTAATACTAATAAAAAATCATCTGCTAAGTAAAGAGAACACTGAATTGGTGGTATATACATTACAATCCAGTCAAATACAATCACTAAATAAGAGAATAAAGGGCTAACAGTAATTAATATATATATATAAAGTACATATAACATAATTTTTTGAGGCTCAAGATAAAAAACTTCATATTTTTACTATGCCTATCTACAAAACCCATTCACCCAAAAAAGTCACATATAAAGTCATTTTTTGCAGTTTGAGATAAACACCTCCATATTTTTACTATGTAAAACAAACCCTCACCCACCCAAAAAGAAAAACAATACAATAGCAAAAAAGCATCAATGTAATTCAATAAAATTTTTTTTTAAATAAGGAGATGCCAAATAAAAGACTGGAAATAGCACTACAGGTCTCCCTCTAAGTAAAGACTCAAATTCAACTCTGGCCATTAGGCGCAAGCTCGGTCTGGTCTAGAGGTATGATGCCAGGCTAGTGATCTGGAGATCGTGGGTTCGTGTCCCACCCGAGAAAAACTTGTGATTTTTTTCGCAATTGTTTTCCAATGTACTGAGTATTCAGTACATTTCCACGTCAGGTAGGGCAAAAATTACACCTATAAAGACCCCCTGCAATGCAGCCCCAAATGAACGCCTATCTTTTTTATTATACTTTTGAAAATTAAGTCCAAAGCTGCTACAGACTATGAAAATCCAGGTCCCAAAGTAGCCTTTAAAGTTTAGGGAGACCAGTACTTTGAAGACTAGTTTAATATCACTTCACACAAGCTTTCAAGTACACAGTGCTCTCCTTCAAATGAAAAGGGATACCAAGTTGATATTGAACCAACAAAAATTTTTCTCACCTGGCTTTGCGATAAGGGTGGGGACGAGCTGGCCCACAAGGTAAGCTGGCGTGCCCCTGTCTCCAGGTCCCACATAGACACCTCATTATTACCTTGTATACTGGAAATGAGGCCAGACGTATGCAATGCATTAACCATGATGCGACGGACCCTGGCACCTGCAAAACAAATTAAGCCCAGTCCAGGCTATCAAATTTTATTTGGCAAAAACATATGACATGCCTAAATATGGTCATGATGACATCACATCATGACCATATTTAGGCACATCATGACTAAATATGGGAATACAACAGTTTTTTGTCAAAGAAAATTTGATGGTGTGGAAAGAGTTTCAAGGATTATGAAAAATTTGATGAATTATTTAAGTGGTCACTTTACAACATACAATCACACTATTTTTAATTGGCTTACATTAAAATCATTCATCCTTCAAAATCTCTTTAAATTTCCACCGTGATTGGAGTGTTATGACTGGATAGTGAAATAGCGGACTCATGCATGAAGAATAACCAGATCAAACGTACTTGTTGGATGGGCTATTGTGGTAATAGGCAACTGGAATCTCATGTCCCAGCATATATGTTTCCCACTGCTGGTACCCACAGCCAACCAGCACTGCTTCTGGTCTACTGCAAATGTTGTGATTAAGCCTTTACAACACAAAAGATAAGAAAAATATGAAAGCAACTAAATAATTAAGCTATTTTCTTAAACAGGCTGGTGGGTTTTTTATTCCTTTTTTTTAATTGGGATATGAGAGGTTCATGGCTGAAAGCAATATAGAGGTACAAACTAAGAAAAAAATTATATCAATTAGTGATTGAAAAAACAACCTTGATGCTCCTAGTACATGGATCTAATTTTGATTTTTAAATTTATTATAATCAATAGATAATTTATTTCCCAAGACTAGATGCATCTCCAGTCTAAGTACATATGTTAAATTATACTAATTTAAGATGCCGGGCAGACAAACAAAAGGTGTGGGGAGAGGGAAACAGAAAAAAATCTTTTCTATGGTCTGCAATTTTAGAGATTTGTTCTATAGTTAGATCCCTAAATGATTCTCACCGTATTTCAAGTCATTCTGTAGCCTCCAGGCAACGCCAGGTGCTCGTAAATCCCATCCTACAAGTTTTCCCATTACTGTTGCGTAAGTTAGCACCGACTGAGAGCCTGTATCATAATGACTGAGGTCAATTGCTGGCCCATCCTCATTCAGGTCAAGATTGCGGCTATGAAGAAGACCTGTCCTCAAAGATTCGGCCTCAATCCTTGAAGAAAAAAATGTAAACAACAGCAATGAAGAGATTTCCAGTTTTAAACAATTTATATGAAGGTATAATTTGATCTGTGATAGTACAAAAGTAAGTACAGTAAGTAAAGAAAGTACAAACCAATGCCAATTCTTTGTGTAATACTGAAGTTGAGAAATTCCTCAGAATAACTGTTGTATGATTTTACATATATATTTTGAAATTATATACTATTTGGATAACATTTTTGTCGCAGTTAAGGCGGTAGTTAAGTTAAACTTCGTTTCTTATTCTGGGTTCCCTGACATTTTATGTTGCTTTTGATGTCCAATAGAATTTTCATTTTTAATTAAAAGAAAATAAAAGAAATAAAACGATAATATCCTCAATGGTTTTCTTTTGCATTGTTATTTGCATATTTATTTGCATTATCCTACAAGTATGTAATCAAGTTACTACTTGTACTACTGTACATATTCATCCATAAACATTTAATTATTACATATAAAAGATATGCAATAGCTGCATTACAGAGTATTAAAATTCTTTCTTTATATGGATTATGAATAAAGTTACTTTATCTTAATGATAGCAATTATTATGATTTCTGAAACATAAAGTAATATGTTTAATATGTATATTCATCTGTAGCTGCATGGATAAGACTTACTTGAAAACAAATATCGAGCCATCCTCAGAGGCCGATGCAATGTTATGTGATGATTGGCAAAACGTTAAAGACTTGATGCGTCCAGTCTGCCTCGAGTACGTCTGTCGTGAGCGATTCGTATTGCTATTGCCTACTAGTTTGTTGCAGTCCCAAATTTTAACCGTCCCGTCATTAGAACAAGTTGCGAAGAAGCTATGATCGTGACTGATGTGCAACCTACCGAAAAAATAATTGACATTACATCATGTACTTACTGCTATTCCACTAGGTACCATACTTATACCACCTCAATACAGTACTGATAATACTGTAGTGATAATAATGGGTATTGTTCTATTATTTGCGAAGTTCTTAATAAGTATGTAATAAGGATTTTCAGGTGGTGCCTAGACATCATGTTTGGATACATGACATAGCTCTTGTGGGGTCAGAGGGCAAAGCATTCTAGCATGTATCATTATATAATCATTATGTTATCATTATATTGATGGGTTTTGCTGCAAGAGCATGCTCAGAAGGGGGTTTGCCAGATAGGAGGTTTAACCATACCAAAGAAACAAGGTTCTGGGATAAGAATAATAAAAATACAGTTTATAGTATATACCTCACTTGAGGTTATCATACTGACTCACCTGTTAACCGCTGCTTTGTGCTCGTGAAGGTGTGCTACCAGCAGGCCCTTTGGTCGCCAATTTTCTTGAGGCACTTTGGTATCTATTGTTACGTATTCAATCAATCGCTGTCTTGTTTCATTCGACTGGTATTGTTCACGTTTCTTGGCCACAATTTTACGAAGCTGTATACGACATGTTGCCTGCCGAACTATTGGACAATAATTTAAAATAAGCATAAAATTTTAAATATATTTATTTAAACACATTAACATTACTCTATTAGTATTAGTATTAGTATTTACATATTATTATCCCTCTTTATTACAAACATACATGATACAACATGGTATGAATTACAATGGGAGCCAAGGAATTCATCCCCACCTCTAAATAATACAACTGAATAATTAATTAATAATAAAATAAAGAAAACTTGGCTTTTTTCTCAACACTTGGTTAACACAATGTTTTAAGTTTTAAAACAAAGACATTTCTGAAAGTGATCTGTCTTAACTGAATTGGTAGGCCTAACAAATTCCATAATTTATACAGAAACAACCATCCAAAATACTTACTTTGGGGTTGGGCTAATTTTGGTTTTGGAGCCTGGGTTTTCTTTAAACTCAATCCTTCTGTGGAAGCTTGAAGCTGTGACATGCTGATAGGAGCATTGGCTGTAAAGCCTGCATGCTGTGGGTCCGTCACTGGGTCTGCTAATGGCTTTTTTGCAGTATCTGCCCCTTCTGATGTCACTTGGTTTGGATATGCCTCCTGGGCCTTCTGAACAGGAGCATTAGCTTGGGGTTGCTTGGCGCCAGCTTTTGCTGCTACAACGTCACCAAACATACTCTTCCAATCCTCATTCTGCAGAAATTTGAAAATAATGCCAATATAATCAGATGTATGTCTAATTACTTGGTCACACAATAGTATTAAAAAACATAACCCTGCCACTGTCCTTGATATATGAACATTTGGACTTGGTCAACCAATCTAGTGTTCAGTCAGCCAATACCATGTACACCGACTTCCCATCTATCACTGTCATGGTTAAGCAAACCAATGTTTGTTTGTTTGTGTTATTTTATGCTCAATCACAGCAACAAATACAACAAAGGAGGAATTGATTAAAGAAGAAAATAACCATTTAAATGTTTTAAAAATACATCAAAAGCTATTAAAAATAACTGAAAAGTTGATGGCACAAAAAAGAGAAAACATAAAAAATTTACCAATAAAAAGAAAAGGACACGTTAAAAAAAAAAAAAAAATAAGTCATAAGACTTAATAAATATAATATATACAAAAAACATATTGTATATTAAAAAAATAAAAATAAGACATTGGCATTCATCTCTGCCACTGATGAATGAACTTTATAAATATAATATATACAAAAAACATATTGTATATTCAAAATGCAAATGAAGATTAGAAATGTTACCATGATAGGTTCCACATTCGATGGCCGTTTCTTAAGCTTTCTATTTGCTGCTTTATTGCCATCATCAGATCGAGAATTGACAGGCTTCAACATGTCTGCATGGTTTCGCTGGATGTCCATTTTAAGAGCAAGGTTGATCGATCCAGGGGCGCTGAGCAAGCCCCCATCGGGAGTAGGAGCACTCTCATTCATAGACAATCTGTATGAACCAATACAAATAATACTTTTTAATTACTTTTTACACAGGGGTCCCATGTCTCCCAAAAGTCGCGAGAGTCTCCCAGAAAACAGAATGGTGTCTTGCTCTCCTGCAAGCAAGCAAGAATCTCCCAGAAAATATTCCATCTTCCGCAAATTCATAATAATTGCTTGTTTTTACGACTTATTATCAATTGTCTCACAGAAAATAGAGACAATGAATATTACCAATACCAACAAAATAAAGACAATGTGTTAAGAAAGCTCCCAGAAGTGAGTTCCAACTTGGGACCCGGTTTACGTAAGTTTCAAGCTAATATACAGCTTCGGATAATATGCAAAAAATAACATCACTCATTATTAACATTATTTTTGTCAGTATTTTAAAAATGACATACATTTTGTTCATTTTTTATTGCATGAACACCACAATATATAGATGCATGAAAGAAGAATACACATCTTACGCCATTTTTGAAACACTCAGCTTAAGCAGAATAAATTTCATCAGGAGAATCTTTTCTTCATCATCTTCAGTCATTCCCTGAGAAAACAGTTTTTTATAAACCTAAAAAAGAAGAAATGTATACCATTAATGTTAAAAGATATGTAGCACTACAAGAATGAAATATTGTCGAGAGAAAAAACCCCAGCCTTTGGGCCATTTTCATTAATCTTTGTAATGTAAAAGAAAACTAAAAGTAATAAAAAGGATATTAAAAGATATTCATGTGTATACAATCCATTACCTGAGCGAGGTTGGGATCCTCTGCACTTGTATAGTCTGGCTTGTGCCCAGGTCTTGTGATATTACGAATTAGTTGCCGGTCATGGAGGGAATCTAGCAGGTCGTTTAGGTTCTTCAGACGTAGAACGTAGTCATATATAGAGCGGCGCACTGGTTCTTCCAGAGCACTCAGAAGAATAGGCTTTGAAAAAATATCATCACTTTTATTTCATTTCAGTTCTGGCATACAAAATATTACACATACAATATCAATAGTAAAACATAACAGATATTATTAATAGCACTGTGGAGTAAAGTAAAGAATGAATCTCAGTAAAAACACACAGAATAGATACAAAACATATTAAATATTTTAACAGTATTAGATAAAGAGAGAAAATCAATCGATTTATAAAATTTAGATACAGGTAAGCCTTAAAAAATATATAAAAATAAATTACGAAAATTGCATTCAGTCACTAGACATCAACTATAAATAAATACTGAAGTTTAAAAAATGTACGCATGATCTTTAAAAATTAGTAAAAAAAGTAATTTAAATCATACTTATTGTAACTAACCTCTTTATCTACTTGGATAATGGTCTCTGCCAAATATGGTTGTAGCAATGGAAGTACGTAGCAGAAAACATCTGCTTTGTTCAAAGTTCTTGCTATTGTTGCAATCACACCAACTGTAGCATGACGAATCCAGTAACTCTGCAAATAATTTAAACACATTAAAGCACTGTCCACATTATCAAATTTTATTTAACAAAATCATGTGATATGCCTAAATATGGTCATAATGACATCACTTAATGACTATATATGGGCATACAACAGTTTTTGTCAAACCAAAGAAAATTTGATAAACCGGCTTTAGTTAATCCAAACATGCAATAGCAACTTCTTTTATGCTTTGTAAGAAAATAATATCCTCTTCACTGTTTAAAATGTTTCCTATGAATATTTAGCAAGGTGCAGAAACATCTAACTTTCCCAACATTAGTAGCCTTTTAGTTCTTAGTGTCATCTTGCATTGTTTTGCCATGGTTAAAATCAATCATCCTGAAAAAAATTACAGGTAACATGTAACAATGTATTAACTACCAAACCTACAGCTTTTTGTGGAACTTCAAAATGTTTAATGAGAACAGTCTGTCTCAGCCCATAATCCTATAACAATGCTCTCTGCTACTGTGTCGAAGAACCACATCTACAAAATGTGAAGCACCCTCTAAATTTTAAAATAAACTGATATGTACTTACGGGATGGCAAAGATATGGGACAATTTCATTGGTCAGATCCCTAACGAGTAGTTTGTCAATCAAGCCAATTTCAACAAGACTGGAGAAAGCATTCAGTGCCTTGCATATCACAAACTCCTCACTATCTGCCAAGCCCTAGAAAATGGTAATGGAAGTAAGAATGATATCAATCAAACTATACATACAACCCAGGTGTGTACAGGTGGTCCTTAGAAGACCTGGTGTATACAGGTGGTCTTCGGAAGCCCAGGTGTATGCAGGTGGTCTTTAGAAGCCCTTGTGTATACAAAGGTAGGTAATCCTCAGAAGCCCAGGTGTATACAAGTGGTACTCAGAAGCCCTGGTGCATAAAGGTGGTCCTCAGAAGACCTGGTGTATACAGGTGATCCTCAGAAGCCCTGGTATATACATGTGGTCCTCAATAATCCTGTGTATACAGGTGAGTATTATAAACTTATGTGTATATAAGAAGCAGGGTTGTATACAAGTGTTTTCAGAAACTCGGGTGTACACAGGTGGTTCTCAAAGGCTCAATTGTTTACAGGTGGTTTGCAGAGGCTCAGATGACATACTGTAGGATGTTTCAAAAGCTTAACTGTATACTGTTTTTCCAAAAACCCAGGAGTATATGGATGCTTCCTAAATGTTCATGTTTATACTTGTAATTATTTGAAGCTTAGGTACACACAGGTATTCATATATATATTCATATATATTTATATAGCGCCTTTCTTTGCAGATACGAAGCGCTTCTGTCCCTGGTCATTGGATCCACATGCTTAAGTGTTCAGCGCAGGAGCAAACAATCCCACCAGGTACCCATTTATACTCCTGGGTAGAAAGAAGCAATGCAGATAAAGTGCCTTGCTCAAGGACACAAGCGAAATGCACAGCGGGAACCGCTTCTACAAGCATTGCTTTGTCTACTTCTACTACTCACCTGCTGGATTAAAGGCTTGAGTATAAAACTACTTTGCCAACCAACATACGCAGCAACACCAACAATATTATCAAAGAACACCGCCCTCAAATGCCAATCATGCTGAGAGAAGAAAAAACATCGGTGAACACCACTCTCACTTGCCTAACATACTCTTATAAACAAGAGTCAATTAGCTTTAAAAAATCAGTTAAATAAATTGACTAGGTAATCCAAGATATGTCTCAAGTTAAAGATAAAAATACCAAAGCCAATTCATTATGCATTATTGAAGAGTTCAACCTGTAAAATTAAGTTGCATGTTAAAAAAATATCTGTAACAGCGAAACATATATACAATCTTTAAACATTTATGAAACAATAACATTAGTCAACATTTTCAATCCTACTAAGAAAATTTATTCAAAACACTTAACAGAATTTATCTAATTTATTCATAATTAATTAATTTGTTTACCTTGTCATTCAGGAAGGTGATCATGTGAGAGAGGAGGATGTCATTGGCCTTTTGACGACCAAAGAACACACAAAGCTGGGTGATACCATTATCTAACAGGGTTCGTTTCACAATATTTTCCTGGACAATAGTTAACAAAAATACATACTGTTATCTTACAAAAATAAAGCCATAATCATGATATACACATACTTACATCCAAAAACAACTTCAATCACCAAGCCTCATTAAGAGACCTTTTTAGGGAGCATCAAGGGAATGAAATAACCAGATTTCTTTGAAGGAATACATTAAATAAATATGGTATAGACAAATACAATAGATAAGAAAATTTAGAACAATCAATCAAGTAAAGGAAAAAGAAAACTTACCGAGTCACTTAATAAACGAACAACTTTGGATTGGATCATATCATGGAGATTTTGAAGCTCCAAATCATAGCTAACCTACAAAATGAAAAAATATAATGTTTACAAAAAAAAGGAAACAAAAAAATATAAGTAAACCTTTAAAATTAGGATTAGGAGTGGTAGACAGAAGCGATAGAGTTGATGAAGACGAAGTTAGAAACTGCAAAGACTGTGAGACAGCTAGTATGTCAATGTCAGATATGGAAAACCAGAGACAATAAAAGAGATTAAAACAACAGAGACAACGAAACTGAAGACTAAGATGGCAGAGTTGATTACAACTAAATCATTTTGTGTAATGCTGAAATAAATATACGAATTGTATTACCGTACTCATGAGAATAAGCACTCGGGCGGTTAAAATTGTTTTTGGCATTTTTGTGGGGCGCTTATGAATACAGTGGAAATTGAGGGGGGCGCTTATGGAAAAATATGAAAATTGAGGGGTTCTTCTGGGAACTTGGAAAATTCAATATACGATTTTTTAATGAAAAAATTTATATAAGGACATCCGAAAACCGAAGATTACAAATTGTTCTGGTGCAAAAAAGATAATCGAGAGCATGGCTTGTGACAAGAATTCTGTGAGTTTCAACAGCAGATGGTGGTGGTGGTTTTGTTTAAGTTTGTTGGCCATCTGGCGATTGAGATTAGCAGGATCATTGCAGGACTTGTTGCAAACTCACATGAAAACGTGCTAAAGGTGCAAATGGTTGGGAAAAGAAAAAGAGAAGTAGATAAATGTAAGAAAAGGAAAGTTGGAAAGATACTGTCCAGGGAGCTTTCATCTGTCTGGGATAAAATATCCTCATTTTGAAATTGACACTAAAAGAAGAGAATGTGAATCCACTCAAATCATGCCAACCACAGTCTCAGGATCAGATTATCGTTTGCTAAAAAAATCAATCACAAGATATGTTGTTTTAAAAAATGAATAATCATCGAGGGGCGCTTATTCAAATTAGGAGGGCGCTTATTCAAACGGGGCGTCTAAGACAATTTTCACTTTATTCGAGAGGCGCAATTATTCAAACGGGGCGGTTATTCGTGCGAGTAAGGTACCTTAATTTTTACAGTCTATACTTACTGTATATTGCACATTTGTTTCTGGATTCTGTGTCAACTCTGTTGAATCTTGGCTGGACTGGTCTAGTTGAACCATTTCGAGGAATCTTAAAGCTGTTTCTGCTACTTTGGCAACATTCTCAGCATAGGCTACTCGAACTTGGACTACAGGATCTTGGGCAAGAGATGTCTACAAATTGAAAAAAATTATGTAGCACATAATCAACGATTCCAGTCAGTTAAAATAACACGAATTTATGCATATACATCTATTTCCACATTTTTCAAGATATCTTATGATTTCATCTATGCAATAATTATATTCAATCTAATTCACTCACCAGTTTAGGTAGTATGTACTCAGGAAAGATGTTAGCATCACTGAAAGATATTACAACAATAGTGACAACAGTGAAATAAGAATAAAGTACATAATGTCTAAAAATTATGTAATAAACTATTCTCTACACACTTTTTATCATTTCTAAAAAGATACATAAAATAATAATTATAATTATTATAATTATTGTTAATATTATTATAAGATAAAGAATACTCATTGCAAGACCACTAAATACTATTTATTATATGAGTCAATCATGACATATTGTTTGTAAAAGCATATTTAATCATGTGACATTGATTATTTTTTTTATTAATTTATATATTTACTAAATGTTTTACTAAATATATTAATTTATATATTTACTAAATGTTTTACTAACCTCCTTGGTACAGACTTGACTAAAGCTACAGTGTCTGTAAGTGTTTTAACAGCAGCTGCACGGACTCTAGCATATTCATCTTCAACAAAATACAGCTATACAAAATGCAGAAAAGAGTTTTAAAATAATATAACATTTCTTTACGATCGATCAAGTGTGTGGTTCAGCGACAATGACATTCCATCGACTTCCGATAACTAATGAAGATTAAGGAGACAGTTTAACACGTGTAATGAGCCTTGTGACTCCTGTATTTCAAAACTTACCAAAACAATGTACAAAATACAGGTACTACTGTAGGAATGGAAACAGGACAATTTGAGTTCACGTCCGATCAAAGTGGGGTCGCCAATCGATCTCCTCTAATTTTTCTCTACCCAAATACTTCACAACTTTTCTAATTTACGTACAAGGCGAGAGCCAATCAGCATTTAGAATGATAACTTTGGGGAAAATCTAAGTAAAATATCAGGCAAGAGCCAATCAGTGTTTAGAATGGTAGCTTTGGGAAGAAATCTAATTAACATATCAAGCAAGAGCCAATCAGTATTAGTTGGGTTAACCCATTTTATAAAAGTGTAAAATTAAGCAATATAAACTTCGTTACATTATATATTATTAACTATAGAAATTTAAGTAAAAATAAAATAGAGATCAAAGTTAACTAACCGATGATTTAAAAAAATGTACTGATTAATAATCTGGTAAAATGCTACACTTTGAAATTAGAAATTGCTAGGTAAAGTTGATAGGAAGCACTAAAACCCAATGGTTCCGTTAATTCCAAGGTGTGTTTTCTCTTGTAAGGGAAAATAGCGTAAGCAGATCAAGTAGGTATTCTTTTAGTATACAAGAGAGGTGGTGCCAGCAGGGAACAGGAGACCCCTTCCAGGTACCATGACCGTCCTGTTAGGGAAGATGCTAATTAGTTCATCAGAAAGACTGCTTTTTAAAAAGCATTCTTACAGAGTTGCCCATTAAAAAAAATATTCTCCAACTATGTTGGGCCTAAGGCTGTCAATTGTTTGGAATCACTTACAATATATGGAATGACTCGATCAAGAATAACTTCATTGGACAGATGTTGTGCTATTGTAAATAACATATCAAGAGCAGCAAGTTTAGAAATACAAAACTGAAACATAAATAAAAACTGTTGTTTAGAAAGTAAATTAGCTATATATCATGACTGTGGATATAAGTGAATTAGAAATGAAATTCAAAAGAATTACAGGATATAGTCTGTTTAAAAAAAATATCTGTGTTATTCATACAATAACAATATAAACAGGAAAATATTTTCATCTCTGTAACTGATTCATAGATACTGATTGTTTAAAT
>NW_022694754.1:847766-874529 GCF_011630105.1 Anneissia japonica | reverse complement strand
TATATAGGTACTGTATCCTTATTAAAAGCAAAGTGCAAAGGCAGTAAATCTGAAATGGAGCACATTATACAAGTTAAACATTAAATCAGATGAACATTTTAAAAGATAAATCATTCAGTGTAAATAAGTGTTAAATGGTTGATAACAGATTTAAAGTTATTGATGTAAAAAGTGTAAATAAGCAAAAAGTTACTCTTCTTAGTGTTAACAGTTGATATGCTGTTTACCTTCAATGTTCGTAGGCAGGAGGTAAGTAGTGATAGGACTATGACGAGGCCTTTCTTACTCTCCTCATTCTGGTTATCTGGTACAGATGGGCATAATTTTTCAATAATCAATGGCATATCTGAGTTTAACCTAAAATAAAACATGAAAAGCATGTTGAAACCAAGGTGGAAGACCAAAGAAAAATTAAATTATGAATATCATTTCTGTGTCCAAAAAAATTACTATAATAGTAGTATGCCCTTTGGTTTTTTGGTTCATTAAAATTTAAACACGTAAAATTTAAGGATCTTGAGCATTTGAGAATGTAAACTACCCACCAAAATACACAAATGAATTGTGGAAAAGCAGAAAAATTAACGATTTGACACCTACTTCCTAATTTTCTCATCTGAGGGCATGATGGGAATGGCTGCATAATCACCAAGATAAATTTTCAAATAACTGTAGAAATATTCTGGAAAAACCACATCACGCCATTTGATAAGATACTCCTCCGCCGAATAACGAGCACTGGGGTCCATCTGAAGCATGTGCTTAACTAACCCCTAAAGTAAATATAATTATAGTTTATATAATACAACAATAACTACACTTAAGCATCACTCCTTCATCATTACATAATTTATGAAATATTATCACTTTCATTATCGGCATGACCACTGTCTTCATTACCATATCCATTATAAACTTTATTACCATCATACTTTTATCATCATCATATTATCATATCAATCACAATCATTATCATCAACCATTTTCTTCATTATCATATCCATATCACCATTATTATCCCCATCAATCATAACCATCATCATCATCTTCATCACTATCATTCCCATCATCATCACCATTATCATCATCATCACTATCATTACCATTGTCATCACCATTACCATCATCATCATCTTTATCACTATCATTACCATCATCACCATAATCATCATCACTATCATTACCATCATCATCACCATTATCAACATCATCACTATCATTACCATTGTCATCACCATTACCATCATCATCATCATCATCATCATCTTTACCACTATCATTACCATCATCATCATCATCACCATAATCATCATCATCATCACTATCATTACCATCATCACCACCATTATCATCATCATCACTTTCATTACCATTGTCATCACCATTACCATCATCATCATCTTTATCGCTATCATTACCATCATTATCACCATAATCATCATCATCATCACTATTATTACCATCATCATCACCATTATCATCATCATCACTATCATTACCATTGTCATCACCATTACTATCATCAACATCTTTATCACTATCATTACCATCATCATCACCATAATCATCATCATTATCACTATCATTACCATCATCATTATCACCATTTATCCGCTGATTACTTATTGTACCTTTATGTGTGGATCTTCAATTCTGTCTAGTACAGCATCTGGGCTATAATGGCCGCTCCTATAGGCCAACAACTGGGAGAGGTCAAAGGGGGCATGACCTTCAGTAAATAGTTCAGCAATCACACATCTAATGAAAGAAGAAAATATATCAACATAACAAAACCAAAACTACAGATAATATATCGTTAAATAATATTTAATAATAATAATAACCTATAAATATAATAATTTCATAATTCAATATTGCATGATTATTTAGCTTTTACCCTGCTGAGAAAATGTCCATGGCAGGTGTCAGTTCCCCCTTTTGCATATCTGTGACCTCCTGAAGCCCATCTAGATTCTCCCCACCCTGAGGATCCACTTGTCGCAGACTTGCATCAACAAATCGTTCTGGGGCAATGTAGCAGGTGCGACGACGTGATGTGTCAAAGAAAAATGAAAAATCAGCGGGGTTATCCTGTATACAAGAAAAAAATTACAACTTATTGAAAAAGACTGACAATGTTTTACTGTTTTAAGCCAGCACACACTGCATCGTACACATCTTCTCCATCTGAGAGCGCTTGAGGACGCAATGGTGTCTCCTGATTGTCGAAAGACAGACTGAGCGGATTATCGTTAAAAACGACCCATTTCATGTGCCTAGTCGTTTATTTACTCACCTATTTATTATTATATGTCAGTATTTATCAGACAGAACTGCCAAGTCCTATATATTTACTCATTTAATTTATTATTATGTATCAGTATTTACCAGACAGAACTGCCAAGTTGTACATTTACTCACTTAATTTATTTATTATTATATATCAGTATTTATCAGACAGAATCTTTGATACTTACGTCAGGTATGTACGTTGGCTTAAATCCTGCAAAGTCTGTCAAAAGAATCCAATTCCATCCGGTTACCATCACATTTTCACTTTTGATGTCGCCATGGTACACCTAACATAAAAGTGAAAAAGTTGTATCAACACAGAACAAAACCAAATGTTATATTGTTAAACCTAGTGAACTAGTATTACTTAATAATAGCCTTGTAGTAAATTGTAAATAGCTTGCATTAATTCTGTTGCATTATCACATCTTATTTCTCAGTGCTTGCATTGTGTATTTCTCTGAGCTCTACCCAGGCTGGTATAAAATAATACACATAAAGAAATGAGAAATTGGATGATACTTCCTCACCTACATATTCCATCCCCTAATCAGGACCAGCATTTAAGTTTACTAACAATTGATAAACAGTTTGTTCTCGATCGATACATGGTATGTTGGACTGCTTAACAAGCTTATGAATAAAACGTAAATAAGCCTTCCAAAATATCTTCACTGAAATTTAACACAGATTTCTCCCGCTGAACACACTCAAGAGATGTTTAAATATTAAATTTGAACAGTATGATGTGGAAAGTTATTGAGTGTAGCCATTTATTATTTTTTTACCTGAATTCTATGTGCTTGATTGACGGCACAGAGCAATTGAAAAACTATCCACTTTTTTTCCACGCTATTCAAAAATGGTCGAGTACTGATTCTATCATAGAGATTGTTACGCACATATTGACGGAAAAGCAGAGCTGCTTTATCGGATAGCTATAGAAAAATATATAAAAAAACTTAAAATTATTAACAAGTTCTGGAATAACATTTTTGAATTCAGTAATATTGATTCAATGAAAAAGTATGCTGTGTACTAAATGAGTAATTATATAACATTATATAATTTTAAAACAATTCAAAGTACATAAGATTGCATATCTGTTTTTAATCAAGACATGATGATGCAAATTTATGGTTTTGAAATAGCTACATTCTGGAATATATTTTACCAAGAAATGGCAATCAAAATGGGGGCAAGGGGTAGGAGGGAGAGAAAGGTCAAGAGAAAAATCTCAGGATACATCTAATTAATACTATCTATCTTTTATATAATTAAACACATCAAAATTACAATAGAAAATTTACAAAAGCAGCAGAGAAATTATAAGGTTGTAATTACCGTAGTTCGTTCATATGGTAAGCAATTGGATGCATCTTGAAGTTGTTGACTAATACCCTCTACATATTCTTTGTAAGGGCGCAAACGTAGAGATGGATCGTGAATCACAAATACTTTCACCACAGTCAAACCCTCCCTGGAAAAATAATTAAGTATAATTTTTCTACTTTATACAGAGCAAATATATTTGGAACTAAATTGGTGAAATATTATTACATATAATACTAATTTTTAGAGGCTTAAATCATTCATTCATTTATTCATTCATTATTTATTAGGTCCAACACAAAAATGGGGAGACTACAGTCAACTAAAGTGAACTGAATTACTGTAGCAGTGCTGGTTGGCCCAAATTAACCAAATATCATACTAAACTGTATATATCGTGTTGTTGTTTGTAATGTTTTTGTAATTTGTATTTTTGTGTCACGACTATTGTTTTAATATTTTGATGTTTTCATGCAGGTGAATGATGCGATAGTGTTGGTTCCTCTGTGTTAGTCTGCTTCGGTTAGTTATTTTAGCATGGTTAGATTAGTTGACCTACTGTGAGAGTTCACACGACCTCAGCCAATCATGGTTGGGGCTGAGGTGCGAAAATTTTGAGAATATGGACCTCTAGGTGGCCGGAAATTGCACTCTCATACCTTAAAATCTTAAAAAAACGAATTGTTAGCTTACTTGTACCGTGCCCTTGCCACTTTAAAAAACCTGGTACTTCCGAGACTAATATCAAATGTGTAGTCCGACACATCTGTCAGATAATGCTCAACAGGCAAGATCTGTGAGGGTGCTACACCAGTCAGTTGGTTCCCCATTCTGATTGGTTCAATTCAATATGTTACAATCAGTAACAGTTGGTGGTAAGGCATCAGCTCATATCAAAGTCAAGAGCAAGCTATGTAAATAATCAAACATGATATTAATATTTTAAGCCTGAGGAATACACAGACTTATCAGATAATTTGTCTGTCTGATTGTCTGTTCAAACATTTTAAATTCATTCAAATTCATACAACAAAATGCAAAGCAAGATAAACAGACTAGTAAGAAGTAAGAAAAAGTGAGATGAAAAACATAAAAACAAGCTTTTCAATGAAGCCCTAAAAATATTACTTGATGATTACAAGTAAACTATCCACGACAAGTTGGTATGTATTGCTTCTAACAGTGTAAAACACTATTTAAATGATGAGAATGTAATTAAAGATTTATAACTTAAAATGTTAAATGGACGTAGACCTATATAAAAATATAAGTAAGAATAACAATAAACATCAATAATAAACAATCACAATAATATAAAATCTTGCCAAAAAAAATGCAATAAATATTCTATTACAAAAGAACAAGACTAATAAATAGCAAAAGATCAGGTAATATAGTATTTACATACTCCAAGTATCGAAATGCACGCCATTGTGTCGGGGTTCAATATTTTGACATTAATTATGTCATCATCAGATGATCAAATGTATTATAGGCTATAGGCCTACTATCTTAACTTATAAATAGCACACTTAAATATAAGTATCTAGGCTAGCTAAGCCTACTACTATCAATAATATATTATTTTTTTTTATAAATTATGCATGCAAATTCAATTCCATACACATCAGGAATATGCAAGGTTCTTTAGAAATCATTCAGAGTCTAATGTGGACTGACCTAATGCAGAATGGTATGTTCGAGATATCTTGTCTCTGACATCAGCCTGATTTGGTTGTAGAAAGCAAACGGTAGTCCTAGCTAGGCCTAGGCATAGGAAACCTGGGTGTGGGAGGCCTCAGTCAGTCTGGACCAGGCTAGGCCTAGATCCAAGCTAGGGTTAGAGCCTAGGTAGGATTAATGAAGCATTACTTACGCAGGTCCTAAAAATAACATGGAATTCAGGGCGTCAGTATATCTTGAAGATGTTCAGTCTAAGGACTTTGGTAGGGAGGTTCAGAACTTCAAAGTTTATACGATTTTTTCTGCCCTCGATCACCTGCCGAACTATCTTTTTAACCAGATACAAATCATAATAAGAGGATCGCCCTCTATAGTCAAGTCCTCTCGCCTATGGCCTTACACCACATTACATTGCAATCATAGAACTATTAAACATATCTCTATTCTATGGTTACAATACAAAACAAAAAAACAAAAACAAGCTAAAGAAACGCACATAATAAAGAGTAATAATTACATAAATCAGTTCGTATGCACTTATTAAAAACCCCATATTTTTCTGATCTTGTAATGATCATGTTAGTAGGTTAACAAAGTGCAGTATTATGTGTTTTAAAAGAAGACGGCAATGGAACCATTAAAATAGTAAAAAATAAAAGTTTTATAGGTTTATTAAATTAGTAAGTTTCTAAGCAAAGCGTTGACGACACATTTCTATCAACTATTATTAAAATGAAATACATAAACATCTTAATTAAACTAGCATAAGAATTATTGATGCGAACTAGATTGTCTAGTCAGTGGCCACCAAAAAATGATTTACTTTCAATAGCTAATAATTATGAAAGGTATTAAGTTTAAAGCGCTCAGTGCGTGCCATATCCAAATAAATTTGGCGTCCCATACTCCCAACTTCTTCAAGTATATCGCTCGTTGGTGGCGCAACAGTCCGTCAAAAAATAGCGGGCGCTGTGTGACGTTTATGACGGCTATTTTAATTGGCTCTTGATTTTTATAAAAAGGCCGTTGATTGGCTACTTCAAACGCGGCGGCGAGGATGAGTCGCATTCAAGCTACCTTTTTCATTCATAGTTTAAAAAGCAGAACGTGTGGTAAGTATAAAAAGTTGAATTGTATTTGAATTTTTCTTGCTTTCTTTTTCTTAATATTTTGTACATAATATGTTATTCAGCACTACTGAGCCATACTCTATTATATACCAATCTGAACATGTATTATTTTAGCTTGAAATTTAATAAAATTGGTTATTCAAAAGCATTTCCACAAACGTGTTTTTTTTGGTTTGTGTTTGGGTGGACATGATGATGAATGCAGAGCACCCTCGGCCTCAGGCTCTAGCTAGGGCAGGCTAGGCCTATTCTAATTTCTAGAGGGCTAGCCTAGACGTTGTTTGGTCATGTTTATAGTCAGTCAGCTTGTAACCAACTTTTAGTTTTATAAATTACTACTGTACTAGGCCTATCAATTGTCAATTTGCATTTTTGTATTCATACTATGATATTTGAATTAAGAAGGTGAATGAAATTTTGTATTGTACTTGTAACCATGTTGTCATTTTATTTTATATCTGTCACAATTTAGGCGAAAAGCTACGACAGGAAAGGATGATATTTTGAATATTTTAAACTTGAAGAGGCCTAGTCTATACACCATTACATTGTTTTGTTGATTGTGACCTTCACATTCTTTATTCAACAATAAGACCTATAACTTCTTTGTCCTTGGGTATGATGAAACATAGGTTTTATCTGCAGAATAAATAAAGGAGAGAACAATTAATTAATAAAAAAACAAGTAATTTAGGGGGTTCTATAATTGTATAACTACTAGGAAGTACAGTATTTCATTAAAGAAATTATACAATTTTTTCAATAATGCATATTTCAGGAACCGTGTACACAACGTAGAAGGAGAAGGCAGCCACATCAATTAATATGGACAAGTACCTGAAGATCGAGAAAATTGGAGAAGGTTAATAAGAAATAACTTGTCTTACTATAAATATACAAACATTTTTTTAGATACTTAAGTTCAACCTAGACAGCATTTTTTCATTTGTGATCGTAACTTTGCCTCTAGGTACATATGGAGTAGTTTACAAAGGCAGACACAAGGAGAGCGGCATGATTGTAGCCCTAAAGAAGATTCGACTTGAAAGCGAGGAAGAAGGCGTTCCAAGCACAGCAATTAGAGAGATTTCCCTTCTAAAAGAATTAGTCCATCCAAACATAGTAACGTAAGTCATATTTGTTGGATAGTAACTTGGAATCAAGTGCGATCCATGAACCGCAGGGTATGTACCTGAGGCCAAACACCTTCTCAATGTTATAAGCTTAGCCCATGGGAAAAGTTATTGGGCCTCAGCTGCATAGCTGCTGTCCGTTAATTGCACTTGATCTGTAACTTGTTTGATTTAGTAGGAATTTAAATGAATGAATTTAAATGAATAAATTTAAATAGCTAAGTATGTGCAAACATGTCTTTTTTCGGCACCAGCAGTATATCATTACTTTCCTCTTTAGATTACAAGATATCTTAATGCAAGAGTGCAAATTATACCTAGTATTTGAGTTTCTTACTATGGACCTAAAGAAATACATGGATAGTCTCAAAGGATCCCTAATGGAGCCAGATCTAGTGAGGGTAAGTGACCACAACTGCCTAAAATGCAAGGAGTATATCCTCAAAATCATTTGCTCTTTTCATAAATACTTTCACTTTACTATTACTGTAATAATAGACCTTTCCAGATTGTCAATAAAACTTAACAAATGACCAATCAGAACAGAGCCAGAAATATATGCATGAAGCACAGATCAATCAGGTTTGTGTATGTTTTAACAAGCTGTCGTTTTGTGGGATTATAACAATAATGTCCAAGGGGTGGGGCTCAGCGAAAGGTCCTTTATGAATTTCTTCTTATTATACAAAGTTTATAGATTCACTAAACAATTATTTGAATACTTTTTTTTTATAGAGTTATTTACTTCAAATCTTGGAAGGTATAGTGTTCTGTCACTCAAGACGGATACTTCACCGAGACTTAAAACCCCAGAATCTGTTAATTGACAACAAAGGGACAATCAAACTTGCAGATTTTGGCTTGGCACGAGCATTTGGTATTCCAGTGAGAGTATACACCCATGAGGTTAGTTACTACTGCTTTAGCTCATAGCATACACACTTTTTTTTCCCTTTTAATAAATGTATATTTTCATTTTCTCAGCTGCCTAGATGTTTTGGTACAACCATTACTCTGAACGAAATTTTTTTTTTTTACCATTTGTTGTTAAGGTATAAAACAGTCTTTTCTAATCCTGACTTTGTACTGGTCTTGTATGTCATATTCCTGTATTTTTTATCAGCTACACTTGTGTGGCAAAATTTTTATGAAAATATTATTTTTTGATGTTGCATAATGTTTTTAAGAGGAAAATCTAACTTATTATACAATAATCTTGTATGTATCACATTTGTATTATGTTTTATAATATTCATTCGAGTTGTCTTTTAACCATTTTACAGGTGGTCACTTTATGGTACAGAGCACCTGAAGTCCTACTGGGTTCTGCCAGGTATTCCACACCTGTTGATGTCTGGAGTATTGGCTGTATCTTTGCTGAAATGGCCACAAAACGTCCTCTCTTCCACGGTGACTCTGAAATCGATCAGATATTCCGTATCTTCCGTACCCTTGGAACACCGAAGGAAGATACATGGGCGGGGGTAACATCTCTACCAGACTACAAAAAGAACTTCCCTGATTGGAAGACCAACAATCTGAAGTCCACTCTCAGCAAACATTTGGATAACCCTGGTTTAGACCTACTAGAGGTGAGAATTTTTTTTTTAAGTATACAGGCCTCCCTCCAATTAAAGACCACATTTTTATGGTCCCAAATTAACAAATGTCTTTTATCTATTATTTTAATTAGAGACCCAAGTTGCTAAAGGTCCCAAAAGTGGTCTTTCATTGGAGGGAGACCTGTATATTAATACATTTGAAAGTCCTTAACAACAACAGCGCGTATACTTTGATTGTGTTAGTTCGTGATGTGAGCGACGAAGTAATCTTGTAGGTTTTTGAAAATTATTTAAAATGATGATTACATCACAGAGAAAATTGTTGCTCTTGCCAGTTAATATTAAGGAAGAGGTACAACATGAATACAGTATAACTTATGTATCTGGCGTACCATAATAATCACAATTTTATATTTTTCGGTTGCTTTGTATACTATTTAAACATTTTGATTTTTGTTTCAGAAAATGCTAATCTACAACCCAGCCAAAAGAATTTCAGCTAAGGCAGCCTTGAAACATGCCTACTTAAGTGACTTGCAGATCAAGTCATAGTCACCGGTGATTAATTTGGTGATAAAACAACAGGACTGAAGAGACTAATAACTGATGAAAAATGACAATTTGTTATTCTATATTTATGGCAATGTAATATACAAAGATTAATTAACCTTTGTTGAACATTTTTAACTAAACTAATATGAAAGGAGATCTCAAATCAGGGATTCATAAAGAAGAAGACTATCATGTATATCTTTGTTGAAACAGTTAACTTGTATAAAAGAATGGTTTCAGGAACACATTTGAATTGATGGACTATGTCATGAGGTCAAATCTAGTTGCTAATGTATTTTCTAATGTACAATATGCCTCAATTCATAATGAAGGGAGTCGATCTATTTGCTCAGCAATGCAAATAACATAAACAATTGAGATTTGTTAACAATTTGTGCAGTAAATCTACACCAAGAACAAGTAGTACGGTAGCAAAACTATTATTTTTAGGTGTCTTTGAACTTAGTTGTGTGGTATTAGGTCTAGTTATATTTTTTTTATACAACTATGTAATTTCTATAAACTGTCTGTGGAAAAGAATAAACATCTTAAATAAATTAATTTAATCTACCTTTACTAAATATATTCTAGACCATTAACTGTTTGTACATGTACTGTTGTTAAAGCCAGTTCATTGTAAGTTGAATATATTTTGCATAAAATACAGCTATAAAGCTGTTGAAAAAATATTTTGGATCAAAACTGAAGCATAAAGAGGTTTGCATTACGTTTTCAAGAACATTGCACTATAATTTGACTTTGGTAGTTGCATACAATAAGCACTATACAGTTATATATAAAACGGTGGTGCATGTCTAAATTTGTGTAAAGGAAGGTAGAACAATAAGAAGTACTGATTTATGTACTGTAATTACATTTGATGAGATTAAATATACAGCTTGTACCAAAATGTTCAGTTTGTTTATTGCAGATGTGTTCTTGTCCTTTCATAGTACTGTATTACATCTGATTGATGTGTGATGGTGAAAGCATAGCATGCAATAAGCACATGCAACATCCATGTCCGATAACTTGGTAGGATTCCGTTTTCATTTTGTTGTGTGAATCTGGTATCAAAGATACAGTATATGCAACATTTCACCACAAAATGAGATGCATCATTGGTAAAATCGTACTGTAGGTCAAAGTCCAACTTCGATACTTGTATTTTATTATTATACGTTTTTGCATTGTTTGTACGTGATAGTTTATCTTTGAGGCCTACTTTCTGAAAACGTGGTTCTCATACACCGAAAATTTAAATGCTCACATCTCTGGATCTACTTATCCTAGGGAGGACTTTCAAAAAACAAATTAAAGCTTATATTGTGATCTATGGATTGTTTAACCACAAAATTCAATTTTGTGGTGAGACCTCACATAACACACAATTGGTCATTTAAATCGATTAAAACAATTCAGTTTTCATGGATACAAAGTACAGTACACTATTCAGAAAAACCATTTAAATAAAACCAGAGAATTTATTAAAATTATCATGTACTTATGAAGTAATGTACATTACTACAGCAACCTCAACCATTGTTGATACAAAATCAAAAATATATATATTAAAAAAAACAAAAACATGCTGGATTGAGATACAGTATACATAAAAAACATTCTACTGTATTGTGGGCAATTTATGACAGTTTGATCAGGTTCAATCATGAGAGACAGAGGGCGCCATTCTAGTCTTCAAACTTGATGTGTGAACGGGATGCAACAGTCAACACCCTTTCCGCTTTATCCATTAGCTGCAAAAAGAATATTGTGAACAGTTTATTTCAGCAGTCCTACATTCTGTCATTAAAACTATATACTGTATATACAGTAGTACAGTTCATGAAGTTGTACACTTTGTCACAACCAATCATAGATGGAAAGCTCAGGATATTCAGATTTTAACATGCTGAATGCAACCTTAAAAAAAAACGAAAACAGAGGGAGAAAGAACTACGTACTAACTCTGGAGAAACTGGATATAAATGGACTTACAGTATCCACAGCAGATAAGATCACAGAACACTACAAGGCAATACTTTTTTATACCTTGATTTGTGAACTTTTTTTTAATTGTCAGAAGAGGGCGGAAAAATAATAAAAATAATTTCTTTTTTTTATTTAGAAAATGGTTTTGCCAAAAGTATCCATATATGGACTAGGAAAATAAAAATATATTTTATTGTTGAATGTAAAAATTGTAGTAATGGGATGGTTAAATGCTTTAATTTTATATAATTAGGAATATACTGTACATATCTTATTTTTGGAGATTTCAAGGCAATGGCAGGCGTAATAAAAGAAAAAGCGGGTGGCATGTTTGCTATTAACCAATCAACACTAAACTAAGCTTAAGCTTACCCTATCAGCACCTCGTTTCTTCTTGCCTTTTGTCTTGCTTGTCAGTCTAGCTATTCTGTCTGCTTTTAATTTCTCCCAATATTGTTTCTCCTCCTCACCTTTCAAATAAAACAAAAGTACTATAAAAATTACTTAATTATCATAACAAAAGAAAAACATCAGCTGCAAAAATCCAGAAGCAATGGTCCAGGAAGTAAACTTTTGCAGGAAAATATAAAATATCATTACAAGCACAAACAACATAAATCAAACAGTAAGATTCATAAAAACAAAATCAGAAAAATTCAGGCTCAGAGTGGTGGCAGAATCAGCATGGGTCTGGGCACCACCATCTGAAAATGCCCCTGTGTCAGACAGCTTAGCCATCTGAATGCATACCGTAAAACCTCGAATTGAAGCCCTGGGCTTCTTTTTATTGTGAACTTTGGATGGGCTTCTTTTCCAGGCTCCTTTAGCAAAGTAAAGAGGGGAGCTTCCTTTCAAAATGAATGCTGTAAATTTTGTAAATTTATTTCATAAAACTATAAATAAGAAAACTGTAACATCAATCTGTGTCATGGATGGATTTAACTGGCATTACATCACCTAAATTACTGTATAAACCAAGCTTGTTTTTAATTTATTTTGTTTTTTTGAAATTCATGCACAGTGTGTGTACTGTACTATCTTGAAAATAGAAGCCTATGCTATCTTCAAAAGAAGCCCATGGGCTTCATTTTGAGATGGGTTTTTTTTCAAGACTAATTTTGCAAACTAAAGAGGGGGGGGGGGCTTAAATTCAATGTTTTACAGTATCCTAATACCACCACACTAAAGCTTCACTTCTAATATCAGGGGTGGTACCAGGAGAGGGGGATGGTGGCATGGTCAGGACCCCTGTTGGGGAACTCACCCACCCTGTCAGGGAGAAAAAAAAATGTACAGATTGTTAGATTCTAAAATTGATGAAATAGGACTTTCAAATCCCAAAATACTAGCTTTTGGGGACTTTACCACCTGGTCCTCCTTCAAGGGATTAATGAGCACACCCACTCTTGTTGGGGACATCTCCCCTCCCCTGTTCAGGCTCATCCTGGCACCACCAGTGCCTAATATTGAATAAAAAATGAATTAATATTTTACCTGTTAATAGTTTAGCAGACATTTCATTCCCAACCTTGAGCCTATCAATAACATCACTTGCACCTTGGGCTGTCTTTACTCTGACAAAACCTTTACTATCACCATCCTCAAGATCAAGGTATGCAATTGGTGCTATGGTTTCTAAGTAATCCTTGAAAAAAAGTTAAAATAGTTTTAAACTTGAACTTGGCAATGGGATTTAAGGGTTAGCTGATTAAATATAGGTGGTCTATAACTAATCAAGAACAGGGGCGGATCCAGTAGCGGCCACGGGTAGTAGTTGACAATTTCAAATTTATTTGACAAATAACTGTCACTTGCCAATTTTTGGGTGTACAGTAATATGACATTATCATGGGCACATTACACAAATTTGTCACATAAAATTTGATAGTGTGTCAAATTTTGTAGGACAAAAAAATATGATATGCCCCTGTGGTGGACGACGAGAGTTGCTGGCTGGGTTACACAGACATGAAGTGATCCTTAGGGGAGAATAAAGTCATTGATCAAATTTCTAGTCCACATATCTAAGCACCTTGTATCCATTGCCAATAGGTGCTGTATAAATTTCTAAATTATTATTATCATGTCTATATATGGGAAAATCACACAAGTTTGTCACATAAAATTTGTAAACAGAGGTTTAATGAGAACATAATAATAATCTCCAAAACTTTTGTATCATTCGCTCGATAAATGAACAGGTTGTTGTCGTAAAAATAGATGGATTGGCTGGGTTTGCGGGGGTTATTCACTTACCCTTAATTTTTTTCTTGATGGGATACTCTCCTTGCTTACTATACGAACAACCGTGCCTGGAGTGAACTCTGGTTCCTTAGATTTGGTCTCACTAATAGGCTCTTTCTTAGGAAGACATGCACGAATTGCTGTCTAAAGAAATTAAAATAAGCAGTTTTGATCAAAAATTAAATTCTATAAAGCATTTAATATTGTTAAAGAGGTATGAGATAAAAATTAAATAAAATGCTCGCACATAATTGAAAGATAACAGTACAGGTGTCATTCTTTAATAATCAACAACACAGTAAGCTGTCTTAAGTCAGCACTCACTACATCCGACGGTCGTTGGCTGAAGCGATTCTATGAATGCAACACCACGACAGTGCAACAGATTGTTTTTAATGACGATCCATTCAGACTGCCACCGACAATCAGGAGACGCGTCACGTCGCCTAGCACTCGCAGGGAGCAGAGTTAGCTTAGCTTTGCTGTATGGCGCAGTTAAGTGCCCAGCTTAATGGTTTCATACCTTCTGTTGCAGTTCCATTTCCATGATGTTGTGCTTTAATTGCATTTTACTCTGTTTCTGCAGATTAATGTATTCTTTCTTCAATTGCAACCATTCTGTCCTATAGGGAAAACAAAACATTAACAAATGTTGGCATACATTTAATTTTGGTAGCCTTTAGTACCACATTTATTCATAAGAAGTGCTTATTTGAGGTTGAATTACTGAAGTGTTAACATGGTACTATGTATTGTACATAGGCTAAAAGTATCTAGTTTGTTTTAATGATACAAAATATGAAGGATGTTGGGTAATGTTTATACTTGATTGGGTGTTGTAATGTATATTCAATGTACAGTATAATATTTCTTTAAGTGTCACAATGCTTAGTGGAAAAAAGAAATCATTACATTAAATATATTTAAGAAGAGTATTTAACTAACCACCTATCTTGATTTTATATAACATACTTTTTTTTTTTTTGCTTGATTATTATATTGTTGAATTTGGACCACTTGGGAGACCAGTACTTATACATATTGAAAGAGTATTTCCAGAATAAATAAAGATTTGAAATTAAGATTGAAATTATTTGGTGTGGCACATATTTCAAGAGTGTTTATTTAATAGAAGCACTTATTCCAAAATTTAACGGTAAATGACCCTTGGGTAAAAAAACTACAATATTCTACTTACTTCGGAATAACTCTTAGCTGATATTGACACCCATCCTTCATCTTGTGTGGATTTTTCTTCCTCTTCCTTTTCCTTTTTAACTTTTCATCATCATCTTTTCCTTCATCATTCACTACCTCTTTATCTGAATCATGACTCTTTTTTCTCTTTTGATTAATTGATTTCTCTTCATCCTCCAATTTCCTTTTCTTTGCCTTCTGCTTTTTTAAAGTCTTCCCATCTTTTTCATCCAAATCCTCATTTCTTTCTTCTTCTCTTTCATCTTTGACTTCCCCCAGTTTCTTGTCAACTTTTTCTGATTTTTGTTTCTTGCATTTCTTTTTCTGCTTTGCCTCTGCAACATTCTCTCCACTCTTGTCCTCATCATGGCTTCTCTTTCTCTTACTCTTTTTTTCGCTCTCTGGCTCTTTGTTTTCAGAGTCAGCCTCATTTTCATATTTTTTGTTCTCAAGCCTTTCTTCTTTTATCAATCTTTGTTCCATTTCCATCAGCTGTCGTTGTCTTTGTACTTGATATGGTTCTGGGTTCGAATCTAGGCTGATTGCCTTGCCTTTTCTCATCTTTGGGAATTTCCCTGGTTTATCCATCACATTTGGTGGTGGATGATTCAAAGCCTTAAAAGAAAACAAGTTAAGTTATCAGTTTATTGTTGGATGGGCATACCCATTTTTTTCTTCACTCATTCAGGTAATCTCTCCACTCTGCTTTTGTTACCTCTTCTCCATTTACTATTCCTTAATATGCTTTTATTTGTTTTTCATTATCCATCTGCAGTTCCTACTCTCATAAAACACCGTCTATGTACTTCTTTTATGTTTTAGCCATTACATCTTTGACACCTGGTATTTTTCTGATTGTTGTATATTCTATATACAGATGTGTAGTATAATGTCTTTACAAGCAATTTTTGTTATATCATTATCGTTATTCATTTTGTATGGTTTCTAAAGCAAGCAAAAGAATCAAATTCTGTACATTAAATGTAGTACCATACATTTCCTATGTCTTTTATAGCTCAATTCCTTAATTTAAAAATTTAAAAATTAGCATAAATCAAATCAAATCACACTTACTTTACAGGCTTTCCTTGCTTCTTCTGGTTTTTCAAACTCGATAAAAGCAAATCCCTTGATGTCACCGGTGCTCTTGTACCTAGGGATACTTACATATGTCACCTTTCCGCAGCTTCCAAACACTTTCTGCAACCAGCTATGATCAACTGTTTTAGGCAAGCACTCCTAGAAGGTGAAATACATCATTTATTTCACAAGAATCAATCAATCAACAGCTATTAATAGAGCACCAATATCTAAGGCAGAATACAATGTTCAGTGGCATAATAACGTTAGCATTTTTCAAGTGCAATATTTATGTACATTATTTATTAGCTACATAAAATGCACAGAATCAAAAATTTAAATACTGATTAACCAAAAATACAGTATCAGACAAATCACAAAACAAGATTACTTCAGGAAAGTCAAAGACAAGATATGAGAAAAAAAGTTAAACTATATAAATTAACCAATCTGATCTGTAATATACACATCGTTATATTTATCATGATTATTATACAGAAAGTATAAAAAAAAATTATTGATTTATTTATTTAAAAAGACATTAAACTGTGTTGATCAATTACTAAAGGCCTTAGAATTGCATATATACGACTTCAAAATGATACAAAATGAACATAGTTATACAATTAAATACAATGAAATATTATTATAAAGGAACATCATTTTTTGATAAATTAAAGAATAAAACTTACAACATAAACAGTGACATCATCAATATCATACTTTGGAGGCATTAGGGGTTTAATTCTTCGCAAATGTTTTTTATCCTCACTGACCTGCGATACAAAAAAAATATAATTATAGTCAAAAACTTTTCATATATGCTAATAAATTGCAAGAATTATGTTGGCCAAAAAAATGAGATGTAATACAGTATTATGTAATGCACTTTATCGGATCTTCATTTTCATTGTTAAACACGGCAATGGATCATCAATGATTCATGACGCCATGTGGAGAGGTTGTGCATTTGCTCGAAATTACTTGTTGAGTAATAAGGTTGAATTGCAGATTTAAATTGCTCAAGGGTTAGAAGGGAAGCCAGAGGGTGGGATAGATCATTACAATTAATTATTGTTCTTGGTAAAAAGAATACTGGTCTTGATGTCAAAGCATTGATGCGCTGGTATGCATTTAAGTTTTGGTATCTGCTAGGTCGTGAGTGTATCCTTTTTATGCCCTATGTTTGGAAAGCATGAATATATTTGCATAAAGAACCAGGTGGCCAAGAAGGAAGAAATCAAGGCTTGTAAGAATACTGCGTCTCTAATTCGTTCCATTAGTGAGGTCACTGTGGTGTATGTGTATGTTTGATAACCTAGTAAGTTTTCAGACTGTGGCTGTACTTTTGCATATTGTTGGCTCATTTGCAGAAATATTAGGTAAAACATCAACCTCTTGATTGGTCCCATACAATATGTAAATGGGGTAAAGCTATGGCTAACCTGGAGGAAAGTTGATTTCTTGACAGCTCTAGCAACCATCTCAGCATCGGTAGTCAATTCCTTCAGCTTGTTGAAAGACAACAATACTGATATAGCCACATCTAGCGAAATCCAGGAAACAAACTTTTAACAATATATTTAGGTAGTATCAATGAAACATAGAATAACAATTTACTGTTCTAACAAAAATCTAGCTACTTTCATAAAGTAAATGTTAATATGCTGTGTTTTGTGGTAGCAGTTTCTTACTGTGTTGTTTATTGAACGACGACGGTATGTTTAGATTTTATGAAGAAGCCACATTAAGTAGTTTAAAGACATACCACCACCCAAGAAATCAATATAAGCCTTAAACACTTAAATACAATTACTTGCTCAAGTAAAAGTATCAAAAACTCAAGAGATAAAAAAATTATTTTCTGAAAAAAACAAACCTTACAATCTGGCAAAAAAAGTAAGGATATGCAAGTTTAAATGTTTAAATAATAAATGGAATAATAGTTAATCTTTTTTTTTCAACATTATACTAAAGAACTTGATTTTTAAAATTTAAAGTAGGCCTATATTAGATTAATGTGGCATGTGTCTAGGTTAATGGAGTGTGAGAAGTTGCATGTCCTTGATATTTAAAGCAAAATGATCAAAGTGATCAACAAAATGCGATCTTACATCCATCTTTGTTAGATTCAGTTTTTTGTTTCAAAAAACGGTCTTTCCTCAAATTAGCATCACTGAAGTAGAATTTTAGTTGCTCATGTATGTCAGATAACAATTTCTTCCAACGTTTTCTTTTTTTCTTGTCATCTAAGCTCTTGTCAACAGACATTTTTTGCACCAGCATGCACCTCCTTCACAAGAAATAATCTGGGCTGGGTACAAAAATAAAATTTAAAAAATGCAAAATCTTTGAATCAACCACTATAAATTAAGAAAGATTTTGAAGACTAGACTAGGCTATTGTTGCCATCTGTCCTCTACAGGTCAACTTGTGGTGTTTGCAAATGCTCAGTTAAAATGTGGATTTAATAAATATAACCTGTTTATTTTATATACTTCATATATGTGTTTGCAAAAAAAGTTTTCTCCTTGATATATCCATCCTGTGACAGTCATACCTGCCCCGGTGGTGGTGGTTAATTTGGGAGTGCTCCAGGACCACACTCACAGACAGCAGTACGGCTCCCCAGCGCCCAGCAGTACTACTACTAACAAACAACAGAGAATAAAACAACATGGAAATGTATATCTTAACATTTATCTTTAAGTTAGGTTAAAAATATTAAAAATTGATCATTCTGTGAAGTATCATGCAATAAAGATCTTCAAAGTACACAATTTTAACGATCATTAAACTCACAAAAGTTCCACCGTTCCTGCTCGCTCGTTCTCCGCTTTTTGTAAACAACACCAACGTTGTGTATGCGAATTATTAGGCTTTCTGTTCTCTTCGTCGATGAAAGTCTATAGCGCATAGTGCAAAGGAGGCTAGATGTCAATATTGGCCGAGTGCGGGGACTGCTCATGGCTTGCTGGTTGATAAGCTCATTGAGCACAGGCGGCCAACCCACAACGGCCTAGCCAAATATTTACATGTTTGTAGAGTTGTTAATCTGTCATGGGTATTCCAGGTCAAAAGGCAGTAACACATTTATTAGACGTTGTTCAAAATTTTGTTTCTGTAGTCGATATTGAAGAAATTATCAAGAGGAACCCAGAAGGAGTAAACCAAAAAGGTAAGGCCCCTCCCCTCTTACTGTCAGGTACTTTAGTTAGTACTTAGTAATTAGTACTACTTGGTTACACTTTTTTGGCCTCCTGCTACTACTACAGGGTTCATACTACCACACCACCAGTCAACTTGCCTACACAGTGCTTTTTTAATTTGCATTTATTATATACATCAAGTTATCAAAGATATACTGTCTGCCAAAAAAGAATAAGGTCAATAATTACTAGTACAATTTTGAATAGCTCATTCAAAAAGATAAAAATGTTACTTCCAACCTAGGCCTAGACACAGATTCAGACTGAGACAGAAATTACTTTTTGATGATTTACAGACATTTTTTAATACAAATCTTTCAATTATTTGTCAGTCAATTCAAAGACAAAAGGTCTATGCAAAAGAATACAGGAAAAGAATTATTTAACTGGTTGTTATATTGACAGGATTTTTTTTTCATTCAAATTTTTAATATATAATTAATACTATTATTTTATAGTTATTGTGTAATTTACTTAATTGTACAAATGTAGCAATAAAATATGAACAGACTTTAGTACATGGAGGTAATTTCATACCTCCATGCTTAATACATCTTTAATGACATTTTTCTTACTTAACTTTATAGTATGAGAAACAATTTTTTTTTGGCTTTTCCAGAAGAAATAGTATTAACTATTATCAGTATTTAAAATAGCAACTCACTGTGAACATTTATTAAAATGAATTCTTTAGAAAAATACTCTTCACTTTCTTTAGGTTGGCATGGACTGACACCTCTTCACAAGGCAGGACTTCGAGGCGACCCAAAGGTTACAGAATTGTTATTAAAATATGGTGCAGATGTGCATGCTGTAAATGATTATAGTGAGACTGCATTACATTATGCATGCAAAAATGGTAACCTTCTGAATATTCATGCAATGACCGAACATGGCGGTGATGTGCGACAATTCGATCAGAACAATCGCAACACTCTGCATCATGCAGCAATGGGTGGTAGTGTGTAAGTTAATTTGTGTCAATAATTGTGGCAAATTTTGAGGAGAAAAAAATCATTCTTTCATTATTGATGCAGATAGTGGTATATAGAGAGTATTGGCATGTGAAGGTGGTGGTGGGGGTGTTACAAGTTGATGTTGGGTGGGGGGTGGTTTTGAGTGATTTTTCACTACTTGAATATATTTTTTGCTAGCTGTAATGTTTTTAGTGTGGGTGCAGAAGAGATCCAAACTTTTGTGAGGCCATGCACCCCTGCCCCCTAGAAAAGCATCTGCATAGATATCCACTGTTAATATCAATGTTAATTAAGAATAAGAAACATTATCAGGCTGTAGAACTAGAAGTGCTTAGTTTTTTTTTATACAACCAACAGAAATAGAAAACTTCAACAACAAGTTGTAAAAATATACAACAGTATAAACATGTTGGCATCCTCAATTTGTAATATTTTCCCATCATGCTTACATTGAATGTAACATAACAACTTTTTTGTTTTTATCCTCATAGACACAGAGCATTAGTAAAGGAACTTTCATACTGGAGTAAAAGCAAACTGCAGCATATGCCCCCCAGAGGCCCCCTTTTCACTTGGTATTTCCTGCTGTTCTTGCCATTTGTTGCAATGTCGTGTATTTTACTCTTTGGACATTATGCTGGACCATATAAAGGTTTCTTCAGTATTGTAGCAACAGTGTTTCTAAGTGTATTTGTGAGCTCAAAAATTCATCGAATGAACCATATATGTAGGTATGTAGAATATCACTTTAAATTAAATGTTGATGATGATGTGAGGAAGATGATGATAATGATGATGATAATGATTATAATGACATTTTTTAAAATCAGGCATGGTTCAGTGGTGGATTCAAGGTTGGGGTTTGAGTTGGCTTGGGTCCCCCTTAAATTATAGAACAAATCAGAAAAAAAATAAATTTATAATCAAATTTAAGTTTCAGAGTGCCATTTCCAGTCCTCTAGAGGTGTCATAATCATAAATTTTCTTTCCTCAGCTCCAACCATGTTAGGGCTGAGATGGGTGGAACCCTATATGTGAATTTCCCTCCCTGGCACCCATTGTTTTGTATTCCTACAGTAGATCCACCACTGTGGTTTTATTGAATAGTTTCATGTTAAATTTCATTTGTTTTTCAGATGGCCAAACCCAATACATGCTGGAGCATTCGCTGCCGGGATACTCCATACAATAATCTGTTACGTGTTCCTCATTCTTCCAGATATCCTTTGGAATATGCATTTTTATCTCTAATCTACATCAATATCTCCAGACATGTAGTTTGTGTGTTAGACAGGACACAATCTATTCGACATAAAATAAGTTGGGATGTTTTTAGGTGGAATGAGTAGGTTAACACATACATTTCAGAAATTCAAGACGAGGTTGTGTCTCTTTTTGGTGTTGGAGACAAATATATTGTGCCATTGTAATGTGCCATTGATTTAAATAAATCTGGCATTAGGCTACGCCCCCCAAAAGCAACTCTATGTAGGACTAGGAATTCATTTGTTGTAAATAGTATTCATATGTTTAATTCTAATGCTAAGCGATAGTCTGCTGCAATACTGGAAGTTTTACTGTTCTAAATATCTTTTAATGTTTTTTAATTTCATAATGTTTTTAATAATTTTAAGACATTTTATTAAGGTTTCAGCTATTTTAATTCTATTTTTAACAATGGTCCGTTGCAATTCAGGTTCTAAATAATGTTATCTTTAGTGTTTTAACTGTTGTATATACTGTTTTAAGACATTAGGTTTTAACTTTTTATTATTCATTGTCAATTGTATGTCTCTTTATGAACCTTGTTGTTAAACTTTGTCAGTGTATGTATTCTATTTATATTTTTGTCATCTGCCAAGCAATACAATTTTCTGTATTTTTATATGGACAAATAAAATTTCTTGAATCTTGAATGATGATCATTTTAACATCTTTTTCCTTAACAAAGTTTTCACTTCTCTGGCCACACTTTTATGCATTGTGTTTTAATATCCCTGCATTAGCTGTCATGCTGTATCTCTATGTTTTTGTGCTGATAAGCGATCCCAGTGTTTGTCGGTCATCGAGGCCTGGCCCCTCTCTCAGCGAGCCGTACATGACAGTTGAACACATTGCAAGGGGAGTTTGCAAAAGCGATGATTTCTGTTCTGTATGCGAGGTGAGAAGTCTTTTTCCTTCTATATCTTCCAGTTTCTTGCCTTTTCATTTCTTTTCTTTTATACTCATCTTTCCCTTATATCTTATTGATTTTATTAAGTAAAAACAGTAATACTTTGCATAAACCTAAAATTGTCTAATAATCATATCATTTATGTTAAGATGGTTATTCCACATATTATAATTAACTTTTTTCTATCTTTTAGATTATAAAACCTTTAAATGTTAAGCACTGTAGACTGTGTGACAAGTGCTATTACGGTCTGGATCATCACTGCTTATTTCTTCTTACATGCATTGCGAAAAGCAACCACCGATTCTTCATAATGTTAGTCGCATTGGTAGTCCTTGCACAGTTTTTGTTTATTGGCTACGGAATCGAGTACATACTTGTATTATATGATCCCCTTCCGGATGCTATTCCTCTGATCACAACCCTAATCATGGAGCAATCCTGGTTTATTGTGCTAGCTGGGCTAAATGCTGCATCCATCGTCTGGGGAGTCTGTCTTCTTAGTTACCAACTCCGTATGATCGCCAATGGCCTGACAAATTTTTACCACCTACATTTACTTAACAACAATGTAAGGCGACTCAGCACATACCAGAAGATACAGAATCTCAAGAACTTTTTAATGGGACGTAAAATCGTTTCTGCAGCTGATTTTGCAGATAGATCATTTAAGGTTTGAAATATTCTAACATGAAGATGTTATTATTATAACACAACACTAAATCAGCGATTATTTTGTATTTCTTTCCAAGAAGCGAGAAATTTCAAAATTTGGAGACAGAATTGGCTGAATATTATTGATAGAAAAAGGGTAAATATAATACAGTATTAAAGTTTCGGGCTACTTTTTGTCTGGGTTTCCTCAAGGCTTTGTATTCTGTGTGTTGTATAGTTAGATGTTTATCATCAGTATTAACCAACAGGCTGTACACTTCGTGTGTTGCAAACATTTCCATAACTTTTCCCAATCGAACTTTCAGAGAAAATAATAAAAATTTAATAATTTAAAGCAAGTCGAACGATGGTGAAACCATGAAACAGAGCCAAAAGTTGCATACTTCATTTATCATCTTGTAAAGTATTTCCATAACATTCCCATAGCCAAATCATTTTCCAGGACTTCCAATGTCTTGGAAAATATTCAAATGATCTTTCTATGACCTTCCTAAAATGTACAGACTGTAACTGTAAAGAATTTTGGCTTTAATTAGTGTATTGAGTGATTTTTGTATGATTTATGTTAAATTTTGTTGTAATTGGTAAAGGTTAGTATGTAATGTTTTTGTTTTTATAGTTATAACTATACAATATTAGCTTTCATATACATAGATATTAAATTATTATTATTAAAGCTAAAGTACATGTAGTAAGTTTAGGCAAGACTTTTTATACTTTTCTTTTTGCAAACCTATCCACCTTTAATAATGGTTTGAATAAATTTTACCCACCATTAAGAAATTGAATTTTTAAAATGTTTTCTTAGAATTTTTATTAGCCAATTTGTATTCATTGAATTGTGAATTTAAAATACATTTTTATGCATACTTTTAGTGACGTGCATTGAAAATGTTAAATAACTTCTTATAGACACACCTGAAAAAACATATTTAGTAAATAACAACATGTGTTGTTATTTACTAAATATACTCAGTGGCGAATGCAGGAATTCGATATAACCAGCTGTGATAAAACGTCTATGAAGTTCCCAAAGCTTCTTCATTTCTTATATCTTTCCTGAATTTGCATACTTAGTCAAGGCCAATATACCCCTGTCTAGCACTGACCAGTGAAGCTATGATCCTGATGGAAATAATTACAGCCTAGATAAGGTCCTTGCAGTCTTTCAGGAGAGATCTTCACACTGTTAAGCTGCGATGGTCATCATTTTAACGACAATCCACTCAGTCTACCCCGACGCGACGCTAGGACGGGATCACTCATGCGTGACCGACCTACGTTCTCTGCATAGATTTGGCCAAATTGCGCTCCAGAATCTACTCGACGAGGTGACATTAACGTTCTTGCATGCGCAGATGACTTTTAGTGATGTCATTTACATCCTACCGTCGTCGTGCAATCGAAAGCTCCCTAATAACAATCGTAAGACGGAGTCATGTCAAGTGCTAATAGAGAGCAAAGATGGTTTTTTTTTTTACATTCACCATAGATCCATCATTTGAATCTTTACTCAAGTACTGCAACTTTAAAACGAACACCAAAATATTAATTAAATTCTTTTCTTGTTTTATTGATGTACATAATGGCAATGAAAAAAAATACATAATATATAAAACAATACAACAAAACTGGGATAAATTGCACAACATATAGTCTATAACAAAAGGAAACATATTCTGTACTGGCTACTGTTTAAAGGATAATTATTGGATATAAAGTCCAAAAAACAATTAGGTATTACAAACTTATATAAAAGCACATTTACTAAATGATTATACAACTTAATTAAAAAATGCATCTTAGACACATTCAATCATACAAGACTGATGTTTGAACTCGCTTTACTTCGTTTTATTCTGGGATAGTGTAATAATTTTCTAAAGTTATCTACACGAGTTGAAAGAAGTGTTTGTTTTCCAATTCTGGCCATTGTCAAGGGTTATTCAAAAACAAATTTTAGGTTTTCTCTGCTACGTGACAGACGATAAAAAATGTGTTTAAATGCCTATTAAAATTTAAAAACCTTGCATAATAATTTTAATTTCAAATACATGTATTTAAACTTTTGAGGACATCGTGGACAAAAAGCTTAAAAGACTAAATATTTTAATTAAATGAATACTAAATAATTCTGTGATTACACAAATGAGATATAATATACTTAATGGTGAACCGGACAGAATAACGTTCAAATGAATAAGACAATGATGACTGTATACATACAGGAGGGAATGTTCACTACCACTGCCTACACCATAGTTGCCAACATCTCCATCCCCATCTGGAAAATCTGAACATTTAGTGAAATACTTGCATTATTGCAACCATAAAAATGAAGAGTTGGCAATTATGCTGACGAAAAAAAAAAATGATTTAAGAAACACCAAACAGTTCCTATCAATCTCTAACAATGTAATGCCTACTTTACACTCCATTTACAGTAGTAATAAAATATTATTTAAAACACAATTTCTACAAAGGCCTCTGTACATTGACACGATCCCATGTTTAAGCCCCATAAAATTATTATAATTAGATTATCATCCTTAAACATTTTGCAAAGTTTTATTTCTACTCAATTAAAATGGAAACAACAAACTGAAAGGTTTTGTTTTTGCTTCCAAGCAGAATTTGGTACTCTGGGGTTCTAATCAAAGTGAAAGAGACTTCTAAAGAAAGTTTTTGGGGGTCTTGCAAAGAATTTCAAATGGCTAATTGAATACAACAATGGTTTTTCTATATTCACGGTAGTACAAACTAAAATTGAGTTGTAATTATAACTGTACAAAATATCAACAAATTCAATATGGTACAAATATTACAAAATCTGGCAAAGTATTGCAAAAAAATTGGAAGGACCATTTTCTCTTTCTACATCTTGCTTCACAATTCCTTATTCTTCAGTGCAACATGCAAAAACCTTCAGGATCTTCAGAGTGTGGTTTCGCGAAAACTTGACATGAATCGTTAAACGGTGGCATGATGATCGCTTCAGCGGAAGTGCTGACTTACACTCATTGCTTTACCCTTAATCACTTCATTACTATTGTCGCATAAGCCATTCACAACATCTACTAATTCCTTCGCTTTAATTTCTGCTTGTAAACTGTCTGCAAATTAAATTAATAGAAAATATATATATAAGTATATAATCAGTTTTATTTCAAAATTCTAAATAAATCTTAGAGGTGATGTAATGCTACGAATGTGGAAAAAAACACCACAGTGTTCCTTTCTTATTAACGAGTTTTAGGGCTCAGACTACAAGTAATCTGAAAAGGCTTGACGTCATTCTGAGATACATGCGCCGCAGGGTTAATTCTATTCATAATGAGACTGCTGCGACCTGAGGGAAGCTTGGCACCATGGGTTTGTCTGACAAGCATATTGCTTTTATACGTAGGCTATGTTCTCACACGGCTGCTAACGGTTAGTAGGATCCGGATCCTGCTAACCGTTAGCTGCCGTGCGTCCATCGGAGAAAATCCCGATCCGGATACCAAAAATATGATGATCGAATCACTGGCCA